>NW_007733403.1:0-332 GCF_000696425.1 Galeopterus variegatus | reverse complement strand
CTGCCACCACTACTACTGCTGCTGCTGCTGCCACCACTACTACTGCTGCTGCTGCTGCTGCCGCCACCACTACTACTGCTGCTGCTGCCACCACTACTAATGCTGCTGCTGCTGCCACAACTACTACTACTGCTGCTGCTATTACTGCTGCTGCTGCCACCACTACTACTGCTGCTGCGGCTGCCACCACTACTACTGCTGCTGCTGCCACCACTACTACTACTGCTGCTTCCACCACTACTACTACTGTTGCTGCGGCTGCTGCTACTAGTGCTGCTGCTGCTGCTACTACTGCTGCTGCTGCCACCACTACTACTACTGCTACTGCTGCC
>NW_007733402.1:110249-111799 GCF_000696425.1 Galeopterus variegatus | reverse complement strand
TTTCCTAAACAATTGCTTCAAGTGTTTTATCTCTTCACAACAAAGCCTTCCAGAGATTTTCATTGCTCTCAGGAAGAATTCACAGCTCTAAATTTGACCTTCAGACTCCAGTGTCTGAACTCAACTGCCTTTTTAAGCCTCTGGGTGCCCTAACCCTCAACACAAGAGTTCCCTACAGCTAAATGGTTCCTCTCACTATTATAGGAAAAAACCTCAAGATTCTGTAGATACTACCTTGCACATGCTGTTCCTTTTACTTTAAATGCCTCCCTCCTTCATCTTTCATCAAATCCTGCTCGTTCTTAAGAAGTCTTCCAAACACAGTATCTCAGTGAAACTTCTGAACCATCTCAGTCCACAATAATCTCTCTCACCTGGAAACAATTGAAACACTCACTATCTGTGACACTTAGTTCTGCCTTACATTAGTCATCTTTTCATTTGCTTACATTTAGTCTTCCTCAATCACACTGTGTTAAGCCATTTGAAGATGTAAACTGATTTACTGTAAACGTCACAATCCCAGAACAACAGCAAAGACCACCCTTTCCAAGAGGCATCCTCCATCAAGACANTCAAGCAAATTTGAAGACAGGTTGTTTGAAATGATCAATTCTGAAAAGCAAAAGGAAACAGTATAAAGAAAAGTGAGCAGAATTTATGGTGCATCATCAAGTGGACAAACTATGTATTGTCAGAGTCCCAAAGGAGAAGAGAGAGAAAGGCGCAGAGAGATTATTTGAGGAAACAATGGCTGAAAATTTTCCAAATTTGAGAGAAAACATGGACATGCAAATACAAGAAAAACTCTAAGTAAAATAAACCCAAAGAGACCCACACCAAGACACATTATCATCAAACTGTTGAAAGACAAAGAAAGAATCTTGAAAAGAGCAAAAGGAAAGTGACTTGTCATGTACAAGGGATCCACAGCAGGTTATCAGTAGATTTCTCAGCAGAAACCTCACAGGCCAGAGGCATTAAGATGATATATTTAAAGTGTAAAAAGGAAAAGAAAAACAAAACTGTTAATCAATAATCCCATATCCAGCAAAACTGTTATTCAAGAATGAAGGAGAAATTAAGACATTCCCCATTAAGTTAAATTAATACATTCAAGTTAAAGAATAAGATGTTAGACAATAACTCAAAACTCTATCAAAATATAAAGTTCTCCAGTAAAAGTAAGTAATACATGAAAAAACAATAATTACTGATAAACAGGAATGTTCATCAGGAGGTTTAAGTGCCATTCCATGGGAAAAGAACCAGGCACTGAAGGCCCAGGCTGCCCCCATGGAGACCAGTTGGTCCACCCCCTGGCAGGCAGGGCTGCCTTGGCTATGCTTCCTCTCTGGGTAAAAAATCTGAATTACAAATAAGTGCTAATTCTCTCAGACATGTTTGTGTTTTAATACGCCCCTTGCTGACAAATTCCTGAAATAACTAATGCAGATGCCTCTTAACTCATCATTTCTCTCCAGTTCCACCCTGCTCCAGCCTCAGCCCACTTCAGCCTGTGCACAGATTGCCGCCCGCCCGTTTACTTT
>NW_007733402.1:98536-108949 GCF_000696425.1 Galeopterus variegatus | reverse complement strand
AATCTCTCTCACCTGGAAACAATTGAAACACTCACTATCTGTGACACTTAGTTCTGCCTTACATTAGTCATCTTTTCATTTGCTTACATTTAGTCTTCCTCAATCACACTGTGTTAAGCCATTTGAAGATGTAAACTGATTTACTGTAAACGTCACAATCCCAGAACAACAGCAAAGACCACCCTTTCCAAGAGGCATCCTCCATCAAGACATGCTGGTTCTGTGGATCTGGGCTGCAGCTGGTGAAACTTCAAGAAACTGGAGTTTTTTTTTTAAATCCCAGAAGTCAAGTTTGGAATCCCAACTTGAAAGAAAACAACATGATTTTCTCACAAAAGAAAACACTCTTCACAGATTTTGACCATGACTCCCTTGAGAATGAGCTCTAAGACTGAACTAATGAGTCTATTAGAATTAATTAGACTAATGTGAAATTAGTTGCTTAATATCTAGGGACAATCTCCTGGTGTAGGAGGTCCCCAGGGCAGAGCTGACCGGAGTCTGGAGAAGCGGCATAGCTTCCCCATCCCTGTGGTTGATGCAGGCCCACGCAGGTGGGCCCTGATGCTCTGGCAAATGTCACTTGGAAGGTGGGCAGGTGCATCAGCTGATGAAGTGTGGTGTCCCCTTTCTCCCTCACCTCTGTGGCCCTGACCAGCAGCAGGATTTCTGGAAACCTCACGAGTGCCATGATTCTGACAGTCATCTTGAAGTGGGCTTGACCTACAGCACATCTAACCAAGAGAGTGTTCCACTGCTCTCTGTGCTTTGGCAGACCCCACTTACTGGCTGACTTTTGGAGGAAAAAATGAAAAAAGCAACTAACGGTTGAATGGAAACAGGCATGGAAATGCTGCCCTTTATGCCTTGCTTAGGACAAGCACACATTTGCATTCCCAGAGATGCTTTAGAAGACTTTAAAATTTTTTTTTTGGATGGAGAGATCATTCAGGGTCAATGCAAACAAACCTGGTCCCTGACACACACTCTCTGAGAAGGCAGAGTTGGCAGATTCTGTTCCCGGAGCCGTCCATCAAATCAGCAAACTAAGTGCCCATCCCTACTATGGACAAGGCCCTCTGTTAGATGTTGCAGTGTTATAGGACCTACAAAGCAGGATAAGACGTGGTCCCTGTCATTGAAGATATCACAGGCAATGAGTAGTTAAGGAAACAAATAAAAAATCTATAGGACAGCACTGGGGGAGATCACAGGAGGGTGGAATGGCTGGGGAGCCTTCCCAAGAGAAGTAGCAATGAAGTCAGGACTTGAAAGAAAGATTTCAGAGAGTCAGAAAGGAGAAGCAATCAAAGGGGCATGTAAAACAGAGGGAAGAGGCTCCTTATGTACTGACATGGGATGATCTCCCAGAAACACTGTTCGATAAAAGGTAAGATGCAAAGCTGGGTGTATCATATGCTATCACTTATATAAGAGAGAGAGAGAAAGAGAGAGGGGAGAGAAGGCAGTATTTGCTTGCATACACATAGAAGACTCTGGGCAGGATACTAATGAACTGATGACTGTTTTGGGAAAGGGGCTAGGGATGGAAGAAAGACATTTCATAGATATTTCACTGCATTCAAAAGATACTTCTGTACCTTTTGAATTTCAAAACATGACTTTTTTTAAAGAAAAGAGAAAAATGGAATAGAATAAGCAATAGAATACTCGCAGCATATTTTATAAACTACTCAAACTGAAACAGAAGGATTATGCCAAAAAGATCTGAGAAAAAGAGTTAGAGGAGTAAAATGTTCCCATGAGCTCATGGATGCTCTTGAAGAAGGGCTAAGATCAAACAGGTTATTTTCAGAACATGGCTGTGGCATGGAAGATGGACTGAACTGGAGAGGGAGGTGTGGAGGGCAGACGGAGCAGGTGAAAGGCCCCAGCGGTGGCGTGTGGCGCAAAGGCCTGCGCTGGGGGACAGGACTGAGCAGGGGAAGTTAAGCTTGACTTTTTTTTTTTTTTCTGCTACTGTCAAAAAGACAAGTGAACCCTTTTAACACACTTTCTTTCAGAGATGAGGGTCATTTAGTTGCTTCTCTTTCTCACACACAACACTTACCACTAATCCTCAAATCCTCTGCAAATGCCAGAAGCCAGGCCAAGCCTCTGCTTGGTAAAACTTTGAATGGCACAATGTGGCCTTTGCAACAGAAACTCATTTCTCTGCATTATCTTCTAATAATTACAAAGAAATAGCAGGCAGCGGGCCACGTGTCTTAGAGAAGGTGCCACTACTTACATGGTCAAGGAACAAGAGAGCCCAGCGGTATTTAGGAAACAGCACTGCAGTCGCTGCCACCTGGGCAAAGGTGAGAAGAAGCAGTCTACCATGAGCCAAATCACTCTTCCTTCCATAATGCTGTGACCCAGATAGGGCAGACCCCAATCTTAGGCTGCCACCCTGCTGTTCTGGGGGCCAGGGCCACATCACCCTGGCTCAGCAGGGTAAGTTTTAATGTTGGGACTGCCAGCAGAACCCCAAATAGTCCCCATATCTGGAAATAGCATGGGGGGATTGTGTTCTGAGTTCTCACTGCAAGGAATTCTTTCATTTTCCTCATTGTGAGGACAAATCCTTCAGTGTTTCTGGCAAATGAAAGTCCAAGATTAACTGAAAATATCTGCGAGCAGCCCCTGAAGCAATTGGCAATATCTCCGTGGGTATGAAGATACCCACACAATCCTACTGCACGGCCCGCAGCCACCGTTCCAGAAGCCCTGTCACAGCCCCCTGTTCGCCCAGTCCCTGTCCTCACTCCCCACACACAAATGGCCCACAGCAAACCCCAGGACAGTGAACCTTGCGGTGGTGCATTCTCTGTGCCCAGGATTGCCTCTCCCTCCCTAGTCCATTCTGGAAGCTCACGGAAGCTAGAGCTTCAGACCACTCTTCAGGAAGGATGAAGCTAATCTATATTCCTCCTGCATCTTGATTTTGACCTCTCACCCCGGGGCAGGAGAGGAGGCTGAGGAAGGTCAAGAGCAGAAAACAACAGCACAGAAACCTAACCCACCATCAAATTTTAAATTCACCCGGACATGGAGAGCTGAGGATTAGGAGACGACCTCCATTGAAAACAAGATGCAGTGGGCCATTTGAGGAAAGGATTCTAGCTTCCTCCAGCAGCATCAAAGTCCCTGAGAAAATGTCTGTTTCGGTCTTAGTTTAAAATTGTGATGCTAAATATGTTTGCAGACATTAGAGTAGTCTGTGGTTTTACATTATTTCAACCCCTTTAAAGAGTTGGACTGCTCAGTCAGGTACTTAAAGGGAGACAAGGAAATAGGGGTTGATTGATGAAAAGGGTTCTTCATATGTTGTCACTACAAAAAAATTAAAATAAAAAGAATCCCAGAAGAGAATCAGAGAGGAGTCAAAGAGAGAGGGAGGTCATTTGGAGGTCTGAGTTCATGAGCCTCCCAACTTTCCCCACAAGTCTCAGAGGTCAGTCTCAGAGGATTGGGCTGGGCTCTGGATGGTGTCACTGCAGAGAAGGGATTGAGGCCTCAGGTGGCCAACCCTGGGCCACTGGCCTGTCTGGAGCTGGCTGTGTAGCCAGCGCTTCAAACTCCACGGGCCGAGCTGGTGGGAGGGCTGGTCTCCCGATGCCGAAAACTGAAAGAAGAGGAAAGAGGTGCTATGCATGTTTACAGAGCAAATGTCCACTACACTTAGCACAATATTCTAGAGAAAGACACTTTAATAAGGACATGATAGTTGAGAATGGGCTGAGGTAGGAGTGGTTAAGGCAAGGCATGTACTGACCAGCTAAGAACACAGACAGGAATCCTCTCTGCTGCAAGTAAGACCCCCCAACACACCTTTATGCATTCTATTTTCTTTCTTCTACTTGCTCTTATTTAGTTTATCTATTTTTGTTTAAAAAGTTAGCTATGTCTTGTCATTACAAATAGTTATATTCATTATGTAAACATTAATTTAATCTTCCTCGGGGGCTGTTAATTTGCCAGTCCCTGTCTGAACCTGAGTGCCTGGTATGTGGTTCCAGCCAAGGACATCACAGTCTCCTAGAAAGAAACAGAGTCCAGCTCAGAAAGCACAGTAGTCTCCTCTTGTCCTCGGAGAATACGCTCCAAAGAACCCCAGTGGATGTCTACCACCGCGGACAGTGCCACACCCTGTACACAAGTACACGGTGTTTTTCTCTACATACGTAGCTGTGATAAAGTCTAACTTATAAATTAGGCACCGTAAGGTTAACAACAATAACTAAACATAAAATAGAACAATTATAACAATATACCAGCTTCACTACTCTTGCGCATCAAGGTCACCCTTAAGTACAACAAGGGTTTTACTTGACTTGAACACAAGCATCATGATCCTGTGACAGTCAATCTGGTAACCAAGTCAGCTACAAAGAGACTAACTAACAGGAGGTAGTGTAGACAGTGTGGATGTGCTGGGCAAAGGGAACACTCACGTCCAGGCTGTCTGGAGCAGGACGGCAGATTTCATCATGCTGTGCAAAACGGTGTGCAATTTAAAACTTAGGAACTGTTTATTTCTGGAACCTTCCATTTAATATTTTCAGACCACTGTTGACCATGGGTAACTGAAACCATGGAAAGCGATACCATGAATAAGGGGGGACTACTGCAAATGGACTTGTTTGGCACAGGTAAAAATCCTAGGCTGTCAATCCTTTCTCTCATTTTATCACATCTACTTCTAAAGGGAGCAATTAAAGATGTCATTTATTTATGAATTCAGAAAGCTGTTATTAATCACCAACTGTTTACCAGCAACTGTTCTGGGTAAGTTCAGTTTTCCTCAAGGAGATTGCAATCTAATGTAAAAGGAAAATAAGAAATAGATGAGTTCCTGTGCTGTGCTACATTTGAAGACAGGAAAACCATAGGGCATTGTGGAAGCACAGGAAAGGTATCTCAAGTCCAATGGAGGCCAGGGGCATGAAGCAAGGTGAAAATTATTTCTGGAGAGGTCAAGTCCTGAAGAAGAGAAGGGTCAGGGACATGGAGGGACAATCCAAGGAGAAGGAGAGACACAGGTGTGACATATGGGGAACTGCGAGGAGTTCCATCTACTTGAGTGTTTGCAGGGTAGGCAGGTGTGCACAGTGGTTAGGGCCATGCTGACCTGATCACAGTGAGTGGTGACCCAGAACAGCGGCAGAGGGTAAGGAGAGAAATGTCCAGCAGATTGAAATGACAGGATTTGATGGCAGAAGTAGCATGGTGGGAGGTGAGAGTAAATCATCATTAGGTTGTTTTTAATCTTATTTTCACATCACCACTTTCGAGAACTCCAGATCTGCAAGATTTTTCTATATGTAAAGCCTGAATCTGCTCCATGAACAACCACAGATCCACACAACCATGAATTCCTTTCAGGACATCAAAGTCAAAAAGCCAGTAGGTTGTAAACACCCCAGGACCCAGTTCCCTCCGGCTGCCCTCTGCAACTTGGCCTGAACCCACTCCTTTCAGTTTCATTCTCTGCACAAAAGGACAGATGGCAGGGCAGTGGGGTGAGAGAGAATATAGGAGAGGGAGGTAGGGGGCCTCGGATGTGCTGGGGCACTGGCCTTTGAGCACGCACAGCAAGCCCTTGAGTCCTTCAGAGACCATGTCGAAGAGAAGGGACATCGAGGAGGTACCCAAGGACTCGCAAGCAAATGGGAGGGATGCTCCTGCCAAGGCCCACATCCTGCCAGGTAGCACAGATTTCTACCATGGCTACCAACAAAATTTCCAACAATCCTTGGACAGGGTAATTCCACTCCCCAGTGCTGAAATAAGCTGTGCTCTGGCTGCTCTCCCATACCCTGTGGCTGCTGAAGAAATATTTTGGCAGACATTCTAGTTTTTTGATAATATCATTGCTACATAACCGGATATTTCAGAAGTGTTTGCATTTTTTTTATTTTTTGTTGTGTGTGTGGTTTTGTTTTTGTTTTTTGGCCACTTAGCACCATTTCCAAGAGAACGCAAATATTTCAAGCCAAATAAGATGCAAATGAGATTGCACTGGACAGCTGCTCCCTGGGTGTGCAGACCTCAGGAGAAGCACTTGCCAATTTCTCTTCCTCTCTCTCCCCTTTCTTCTTCTCCAGCCATTCTCCATCTTTTCTTCATTCGTTCCCTCCCTCTTGCATTAAATGGTACAGACAGCGAGATAAACCCACAACAGCCAGCCCACACTCATGGACTTTCTGAATAAGAAAAAGACAAAAAAAAAAAAAATGTCTTTTCTATCCCATTGCAGTAACACAGAGAAGAAAAATCTAGTATTTGTGCAAGAATTAATAGCATCTTCATGGAGATGGGATTGCAGAAGAGATCTCTTTCCTTCATAAACTTCCCCCTTTATCCTTAGGTTTAGAAAATAACAGAGACATCAGCAGGAGAGCTGACTGCTGAAATCCAGTCTTAACCTTTGAAAATATAATTTATTCAAACCCAGGGTATTACAGAAAGCCCAGCATGGATGGCGGATTAGGTGGCCAAGGCAGCTTCAGTCAAAGAAACAGGATAAACTGAGTGTCTCCCTTGAGATCATTCCTGCAGGATGAAAATGCTTTCAGCCAAGACACTGAAATAAAAAGGTCCTTGCTGGGTGGAGGAAAGGATGATGGACAAGAAGTCCTCCCAGGGCAGCGGCTAGTGAGGAGCAAGCGGTGTGGAAGCTCCCTGCAAGTGGAAAGAGGATGAAGGACAGAAAGTCTTCAAAGCTTCTGAGGACCATCAGCAAGGGAGGGAGGTTTCGGTAATTGGCCACAATAATCAACCACATTGTATATTGACAACATTAAAAAATAAATAAATAAATGAATAAATTTAAAAAGCACAGCGCAAACCAAGTGCCCCCTGTATTCACACAGCTGCCACCACCCCACTGACCTTGCAAAGGAACCCAGGACACATGGAGAAAAGTGGTGTTTGGGCCCAAAACCCATTAAGGTAATTCCTGACATATGGGATCATCCTCCAAGGGATTCATAGCTACTTACTCATTGATGGGACTATAAATAGATGAGCAGCTCAACATCTAATTCTTTTCCCAAAGCCTGTTAAAATTTCTATAGACTGACCCACTGGTCCTATGGTTTGATTGGGGTACAGAGGAAGGAGTAGGTAGAAGGAGAAGAGATACCAAGACAAATGAGTTGACTTTTCCTACATTGATTGTTCTTAGGTCATTAGTTTTTCCTGATTCCAAACTGGACTTCACAGGAGAAATTTAGAAGCCATGAAAATGCTCAGTCTCAGGGCCGGCCTGGTGGCGCACTGGAGAGTGCGCTGCTTGGGAGTGCGGCGGCACTCCCGCCGAGGGTTCGGATCCCATGTGGAGACCGGTTCCCGCTCACTGGCTGAGCGCAGTGCGGGCGCAACACCGAGGGTTGTGAGCCCGTTGCCGGTCCCTGGTATGGGCGTGACACCAAGGGTTGCGATCCCGTTACGGGTCAGTAAAAAAAAAAGACAAAAAGGAAAAAAAAAAAAAAAGAAAGAAAAAGAGAAAATGCTCAGTCTCATCGTTTAGATTTCAAATATTTTCCCTGGGTAGCAGTCACTGGTAGTGAGTTTGCCTTTTTCTCAGTAGGAAAGAAGTCACAGGACATTCATTTTGTCATCCAACAGAAATATGTTGGGTGTTTGCTACATGTTTGTTCCTATGGAGGCGGCGAGGACACAGTGTGAAGAAAGTGACACCCAGTTCTCATGCTCACGAGGCATGTTGTCTAGCAGGGAGGCAGGCTCTGTGTGGGTCATGGTTAGTCACAGGAGAGCTCTGGAGAGGCCGAAGCAGGAGGATGGTGGAAGGGCCTGGGAAGGAGCTTGGTTCTGGTCCACTTCACGTCTCAGCTGGTCACCGCTTTACGTTTTGGAAAGACAGTATAAAGCCACCTGCCAGAACCTGTTTAAAAAGAAGTCGGCAGTTCTGGGCCGGCCCAGTGGCGCACTGCTACAGTTTGCGATCCCGTTGCCGGTCCCGGTCCGGTACGGGCGCGACACTGAGGGTTGCGATCCATTGCCGGACACGAAAAAAGACAAAAAGGAAAAAAAAAAAAAAAAAAAAGAAGTCGGCAGTTCTTAAGTCAGGGTATCAGAGCAGAAACCATTTACTGATTTCCGTCCATTTTCTGGCACTAGGCTGGGCGCTGAGAAGAGAGACAATAAGAGAAGAGCTGTGGATGTCCCCAGGCGGGCTGCAGGACAACGCAGCAAACCGTGCCCAACTCTCCCCACGGTTTGCAAATGGAAGGTCGATTATGAGCACGGCAGCGCTCTGTGCCACTCAAGGGATCTTCCACGTGATGAAGCTTTGCCCCTTTTCTATTCTGGTTCTTCTCCCCTCCTCTGTCTCAGCACTGAAGAGTGACTGTCACTCTTCCCCTCGTCTGGCATAGCAGTAGCTCTTAAAGGACATAGAATTAGACCTGTCTTTGGTTGCCTTGAACCTACTCTCTGAACTCGTCTCTGAGCAATGGGTGGCCAGCAACGTCATGAAGATCAGAGTCTTTTCACCGTCGGGACGTGAGCGCACTGCCTGTCATCCCAGCAGCAGCTGCCGGAGCCCAACGTCACCACCTGTGATCCGCAGCTCAGCCGCGGACAATGCTTCTCACCGACGTCCAGAACTTCAAAATCGCTTTGAATCCCATTCATTTTCAAAAATTTTGCTAGGATCGTTGGTGGAAGTTTGATGGGGATTTTCTTTTTCTTTTACAGTGGAAGTGAACAGGACCTTTTTAACACGGTTCATAGAAAGACAAATGTAAAATCTAAGCTGGGACCTGGGATTTCCGCAGTAGGAAGCATGAACCAGCCACATGGCTGTTGTGAGCCAGGCATTTCTTAGTTTGGGGAAGACCCTTCGAGACAGAGGAAAGACTAGAGACTTCCCTCAGGCCCCTGGGGAGAAAATTTATCAGTTTCTGAAAGAATAAAACAGCAAAAGTGTCTACAACTCACCCTCAGTTCTTTGGGGGACTGAAAGAAAAGAAAGTGGGAATTTGAAGTCCTTATGGAGGGTAACCAGAGAGGATTTTCTATCTGCTGCTGTTATGAACCCAATTAGACATATTTTGAGGAAAGGGTGTATGTATATTAGATTTTAATTAAGTAGTGTTAATTATAATCTGTGAGATGTGCTTACTGCTTATCAGATAATTATGAGAAAGCCAATTTGGCTGCTGGCTTGTGACTAATTAAGTGGAATTAGTAATGATAATTATACATTTCATTTTGGTTTGCCTTTATTGGAAAAGGGGCGAGTCTGCTTAGGCTGGGGTGGGTCAGGGAAAAGGGCAGAGTCTGCAATCCACCTGGAGAGCATCCTGGGCTCTGGGAAGCCAGGAAAAGAGGAGGATGGAGGAACACCCTGCGGTGCCTCCCCTGCCTCCGTCCACTGCCACACGTGCTCGGCTGCTCTTCAGTCCCTGCTTCTCCCTCAAGAGTCCCACCCTTCTTCCTTTGTAGAGAAGTTTCAGGGTCTACTTCAGTGAGGAAGTGTGACTCTGAGACCTTAGTGATGCGACCAAGGGTCTGCAGGGCTGAATGTGGGAGAGAACAGTGCACCTGTGTTCTCAGTGTGTAGATCCTGCCATTGGTTTTTGGTGTCCTGTGGAGAAGAGACAGCCTAACACCTCCTCAGTATCCCAGCCCCAGGGGAATCGTTGTATATTGTAAATTGATTGATTCCTTTTAAGCCACCTTTCTTCTGGAAGTTCTACGACAAATGACAGACCTATAATTGGAGTAGAGGGTCTACTTCCCTCAACGGGCCACTGAGACCAACCTGAACTACAGACACACTAAGAAGATAATCTCTGCCCCACGTTTCCACTTGATACACTATTTTGACATTTCAATTACATATTTCCTCATTCAGCGTGCGCTTCTGCCTGGTCTTCAATAACCGCATCAGAATTCCTTGAGAGCTGAAGCTATAGCCGTTTGCATTTTCCTGCTCTCTGTGTCTGCTGTCTAATGAACTCGCCCAGGGGTCGTGGAACCGGAGGCACTGGAGTTAAGTGAAAAAAAAAAGTCAAACCAGCCTGAACTGATCCCAGGCCATCACCTTGTAACATTGTTATCTGGGGTTAATCACTTAATCTACCTAAACCTCAGGGTTGTTTTGTTACTTTTTAAAAAAATCTGTACAATAGAAATAATAACAGTACTACCTTAAAATCTGCACAAGGATTAAATAAAATAACTTATTTAGGGTTTAGCACAGTTCTCAGCCCATACCAAGCACTCCACAAATAAGTCTTTCTCAGTTGGTCCTTGAACTGCCGGCATCTGAACCACCTGAGGACGAGCTTCACAGGTGCAGATACCTGAGCCCCATCTCAGACCAACTGAATCAGAAGCTTGGACCAAGGCCAGGTGTCTGCATTCTCAACAAGTGTT
>NW_007733402.1:93645-98403 GCF_000696425.1 Galeopterus variegatus | reverse complement strand
GCCGGCATCTGAACCACCTGAGGACGAGCTTCACAGGTGCAGATACCTGAGCCCCATCTCAGACCAACTGAATCAGAAGCTTGGACCAAGGCCAGGTGTCTGCATTCTCAACAAGTGTTCCCCAGATGATTCTCGTGTACAGTGGTCAAACTCAGGGCCACTGCAAGTCATGTCAGTTCCGTTAAAAGTACCAGAGTTGGTCAACATGCTATGCCAAACATAAGGAACGTGCTTGGGGTGGCCTCACTCCTGCCTCAGCCTGAGTCACTACCAGAGCAGGATAAAGAAAGAGTAAGCCAGGTAATTAATCACCTGGAAATTCCATTGTCTGTTTGTTACCATTAGTGGGAGACAAGCAGCCCCGGCCAAGAGCCCTCGTGGCACAGACTTTGGTGTGTGCAGAGAGGCACCTGCACGGCAGACCCTGAAGGGCTTCCCAGGAGCTCGAGGTCAGGAAGGCAGCAGTACTAAAGGTGTCCCACAGCAACTCACATGAAGACATACAGGATCGACTGGCCACTGCTCAGGCTGGTGAGTGTGGTACTCGCCCACCTGGGACCCTATTAATTTGCACACTCCCTAAGATCATACATATGCTGGAAACCATACCACAGTGGACTACATATGCCCATCAGATGAATGTCTGATTTATATTCCTTACAGTTCACCCCCATTATGCCGTGTCCCTGCTAGAAGTTGTCACCAGTCTTCCTATCCACAGGGCCACGGCCTGGCCTTTGAAGAGCCTTGAACTCCGGATCCCACCTTCTGGTACCACTTACTTTCCAGGCACCACCCAAGGAGACGGCCCAGGTGCCTGCCACTTAGAAAATCAAGAGAAAGAGGAAAGTTTCAGAATGGGGACCTTCCCGGAGAGTGATTTTGCACAGTCGCTCTGTGGACCCCGACCCGAGACCACAGCACTCTGGCTCCCCATGGGTTCTTTTTTAGGGCAGCGCCCAAGTACATCCCTCTCTTCTGTTCCCTTCCCTTCCCCTGGTGGGATCACTTGGTCTCAGTCCTCTTCACCCACATCTACAGTGAGCCAGTGCTTGTGCAGTGGTTAGTCGGAGCCAGTACTAGTGATCTGTCACCCTGGGTTAGCTCTGCTGAGCCTCTAGCATAATATCACTGTCTTTATTTTACTGATGAGGAGATTGAGGTCCTTGTTCACACAGCCTGGAGTGGTGGGCCCAGGCCCCGACCCCTCACAGTGGCCTCCAGAGTCCCCACCCTGCACTAGGCACCCCACTGCCTTCTGCTTTTTCTGAACTCAGGAGTGACATCTCTCCAGGTCCCATCCTTACCTGACTGGTGGTGAGGCTGAGTTCCTTCAGCGGACTGCTGCCTCCTGACCATCTAGTCT
The DNA here is from genome assembly GCF_000696425.1 of Galeopterus variegatus. Classification (NCBI taxonomy): domain Eukaryota; kingdom Metazoa; phylum Chordata; class Mammalia; order Dermoptera; family Cynocephalidae; genus Galeopterus; species Galeopterus variegatus. Next base: position 97,037 of record NW_007733402.1, on the reverse strand, counting down.
CATCTGCCCTCGAGGCAACATAGGAGGCACCAGTGTCCCCAGGTTTGTGCTGTGCTCCCTTGTTGAGATTTGCCATTATGACCTCAGGTAGCATCTCGGTCTCTTTCTATGAAACCCTAACCGCTTACTACAGAGTCTAGGTTAGACTCCTATCCCCATGAAGCTTTTGCTGGCCACTTCTCTTCAGAACACTATCTCCTCCCTCTGAAATCTTGTCTTCTACTGACGTACTCTCTTGTGTTATTACGCATCTATTCCAGCATCATCCACACCTGACTTTCCTAAATTGATTGCAAACTGCTTACAGAGGATCATGCTATATTTATCTTTTTAAGTTCAATGGTATCACCTATAAAGCTTTACCTCTATCTGGTACGACATGAATGAGATGATCTAGTAATTTGGACCTAAATTACCTGCTTAGTCTGGGGGGTGAACAAAAAGTCTTACCATCATGTCTGGCTGGGATTATGTTCCATTTAATCACATGCTACACACCAAGAACGCAAGTGCTCTGCACACACATGGGGCTCTAGCCAGGCTGGTGCGTACATAGGTGACACGGAGAATTGAGGTTAGTACTTAGACAAATAGCTCACCAATGCTAAACAACTGAATTGAGATGAATCATATATGGATGTGAAGCTGTAGCACAAATTTGAGGCCAGGATTTTATCATGAAGCTAATTCAATCCAAGAGATATTCATGGAGCAGCTTCTATATACAAAGAATGCACAAGGCTGCCTCTGTCCCAAAAGAGTTTACACTAATTAAGTATGACATTAGAGCTTAATGGATTCTTAGAGAATAGCATTCTAATCACCTCATTTTACAGTGGAGAACAGTGAAGCCCAGAGAGGGAAGTTACTGGCCAATGGCCACACAGCCCCCGAGGGCAGATGCAGCATTAGGATCCTACTCTGTTTCATTGTATCATGAAGCTTCTTTCCACAGCAGCTAGAGTTTCAGCTGGTGAAAAGGAAAGCATTGTGCACCCACGAGAGTTATTTTGTAGCAGGTGTCCAAAAAAGATCATGCCCTTTAAGTGACTGTAACCAAGTTAAGCTTTGAGAAACAGTTGAAATTTCAAGAGGCTGAGATGGGAAAAAAGAGAGTTAAATAAAATAATGTACAGGACAGTGTTCATAACCTTTAAACACCTTTAAAGAAAATAAAACAAACATAAGGTGTTAATATTCAGGAGGACAGTAGAGCACAAAGAAAGCTGGGATGGGATGCTGAGGGCCTTCTGCTCAGTGGAGGGCAAGTGAAATGAGTGAAACGGACCCACGAGAAGAAGGATGTCGAGGAGACGAGGCAGGAAGGCCGAGGCCAGACCCCAACGTGTTTCGGGTGCTGTGAGAAGGAGTCTGTACAAAAGGAACCTGTTGGTATAGTCCCTGACATAGTGTCCGTCTCTATAAATAGAGGCTTTGGAGCTCATAGGAACCATGATCAGAGCAAATGACAGGTGATTCTGTCATTTAAGTGCACGGGCTAGAGGGTGGAGGCAATGCAGTCACAGCAAGCACAATGACTGTGAGAACCTGTGGGAAACCGTGGAGCTGGGTCGTCACTTTGTCACACTAACCGGACGTGTATCAGTTGTAGGGAAAGGAGAGGGGTCAGAGATCCTTGGGATGATGATGATGCCAACAACGGTGTCAATGACCTGGGAGCAGAACCCCTAGGAGGAAATGTGAGTTTGAATTCAGAAGTCCCAAATTCGAGGTGACAGACAACATGCAGCTAAGGGTGCCCAGCCAGGTGCCCCTTGTCAGAGTTACCAAGCTCACTAGCATTTCTGAGTACCTCTCCTAAAGTCAACCATGGGAAACCACAGAACAGAGAGGAAAGCACGGGTTTTACAAACTTACAATGATAAAAAACAACATCTATGAAAAATCCCTGGAGAATCTGGACATTGCCTTGAAGTTGACTGGTTCATGTGTGGGGCTGGGGGAGGAGGCGGTGACCACAGCCTGGGGGGAGGACAGTGGGGGTGGGGTGTAGCTAGAGGGTAAGTAAAAGAGGCTTTCTTTGGGCAAAGTGTACCTGCCCTGTCGCCAGTGAAATTAGAGGCCAGAGTTTAAGATACAACAAAGGGCAGCAAAATAAATAGGGTGAGTAAAAATGATGTTATTGAAACTAGCTTATTATGTGGACAAAAGCAAAATTTGTTATCCACACAACTCCACGTCTAAAGATAGACACAGGGTAGATTATAGACTAAAATAAGAAAGGTAAAGCTGAGCATTTAGAAGAAAACATGGAAGAATATCCTTATAACCTGGAGTAGAGAATTATTGCTTAAACAAGACTAAAATGTTACACAAAAATTTATGAATTTGATCACATCAAAATTAATAATTTACTTCAACAGAAGACGTGATGGATAATAGACTTATCAGACAATGATAGGTTAGGAAAATATATTTGAAGGGTCTAAAAACTGACAACACTAGTATACAAGGACTGCATATAAGGAAAAAGACAATAGAAAATGTGGGCAAGGGATTTGAATGGGGAATTTATCAAGGACAAACACAAAAGTTTACAAGTATATGAAGAAATTAGTAATCAGAAAAATTAAAAATAAAATGAAAATGATATATCAATTTATACCTGGTATACTGGCAAAAGTTAGAAAGTTGGATAAAGCCAAATATTGATGTAAATGAAGGACATTCCACGATACTGAAGGTGGGATTGCAGACTGGTACTGATACATATACGTATAGATAGACAGACAGACAGACAGACAGACAGATAGATAGACAGACAGACAGTGCTGCGGATTGAATGTCTTAACCCCCACTGTCAGAGTTAAAAGGATGGGAAATCCAATTATGGTAATTGAAAGGCAGACTGGTACTGATACATATACGTATAGATAGACAGACAGACAGACAGACAGACAGATAGACAGACAGACAGACAGTGCTGCGGATTGAATGTCTTAACCCCCACTGTCAGAGTTAAAAGGATGGGAAATCCAATTACGGTAATTGAAAGTATGGGAAATCCAATTATGGTAATTGAAAGGTGGGGCCTTTAAAAGGTATTAGATTATGAGGCCTGTGCCTTTGTGAAAGGATTGATCCATTCGTGGAGCAATGGATGTGGTTTTCACAGCTTTAAAAGAAGAGCGAGGGAGAAGCTTAGCTCTCTTGCTCAGCCAGTTCACCATGCGATACCCAGCATCACTGCTGAGCGACAACCAAGAAATGAGGCCCTCACCAGATGTGTTCCAAAGAAAGTCTGGAAAGTCCAGACTTTGGGCTTTCCAGCCTTTCAAACTGTAAGAAATAAATTTTATTTCTTTATGCATTACCCAGTTTCAGGTATTCTGTTGTAAGTGACAAAAACAGACTAATACAGAAAATTGGTA
>NW_007733402.1:90284-92552 GCF_000696425.1 Galeopterus variegatus | reverse complement strand
TTACCCAGTTTCAGGTATTCTGTTGTAAGTGACAAAAACAGACTAATACAGAAAATTGGTACCAAAAGTGGGGTGTTGCTTATAACAAATACTTGAAAATGTGGAAGTGGCTTTGGAACTGGGTAATAGGAAGAGGCTGGAAGTATTTGGAGGAGCAGGCTAGAAAAAGCCTAGATGCTGGTGAGAGCTTAGCAGACAAAAAAAAAAAAAAAAAAAAAAGACCAAGGAAAGTTTGGAATATCTTGGAGACTGGTTAAATGGTGGTGGCCAGAATGCTGATAGAAATATGGATAGGAAAGGCCATTCTAAGGAGGCCTTAGATTTAAATGAGGAGTTTATTGGAAACTGGGACAACAATCACTCTTGTTTTGAACTGGCAAAAAACTGGGTTGAATTGTGTCCATGATGGAGGGCTATATAGAATATGGAACTTAAAAGTGCTGAACCAGGGTATTTGGCAAAAGAAATTTCCAAGCAGCAAAGCATTCAGGCAACTGTGTGGCTACTTGCAACAGCCTCTGCTGAATTATGTTAGAAAGGCATGGAGTAGGGACAGAATTTATAATTAAAAGAGAAGCAGAAGTTAAAAAATTAGAAAACTCTCAGCCTAGCCACATAAAAAGTAAGAAAGTCTTTTCAAGAGAGGAAACCAGTGGTGTAGCAACTGTTTGCTAAGGAGATTAGTACAGAAGAAAGAGATTACCAAGAGAATGGAAAAAAGAACTTGAAGGCATTTTAGAGATCTTCGACATGTCCACTCCCATCACAGGCCCAGAGGCCTAGTGAGAGAGAATGTTTTTGGAGAAAATGCCTGAGGCACCTTCCATAAGCTCGCTGCCCAGGGCCACTTTGGGATGCTGCTCCCCACACCCTGGATGCTTCAGCTCCAGCTGCTCCAGCCACGGCTAAATTGGCTTCAGATGCTGCTATACCTAAAGCTTTGGAAGATACATGCCATCAGCCTTGGTAGTGTCCACATGGTGTTAAGCCTGCAGGCTCACAGAATGCCAGAGCTATAGAAGCTCAGGAACCTCCACCCTAATTTCAAAGGATATATGACTGAGGACTTGGGGATCAACCCCCACACTAGTGTACAGAGAATGCCAAACGTGGAGTCAACGTACATGACTTGCTAACTGTAAGACTTAATGCCTGCCCTGCTGGGTTTTAGGCATGTTTGGGACCTGTTACCCCCTCCTTTTGGCCTATGTATTCCTTTTTGAATGGGAATATGTACCCTACACTTGTCCCACNGCCCTCATGAATGGATTGATCCATCCATAGAGCAATGGATGTGGTTATGGTAGCTTTAAAAGGAGAGTGAGTGAGAAGCTTAGCTCTCTCTTGCTCAGCCAATTCACCAAGTGATACCCAGCATCGCTGTAGAGCTACCACCAAGAACAAGGCCCTCACCAGATGTGTGCCCTAGACTTTGGACTTCCCAGCCTCCAAAACTGTAAGAAATAAATTCTATTCATACATTACCCAGTTTCAGGTATTCTGGTGTAAGTGACAGAAATGGACTAAGATAGATAGATAAGTGTAGATAAAGAGTATAGATATATACAAGAGCCTAAAGGATACATATTAAATGGTTTTGAATGATTCTTTATGGAAGAATGACAATGGAAAACAAGAAATAACTACATAAATAAAACAAGAAAGGAGCCTTAATTGCATGATCCAATGATGATAGTGTGTCATGAATGAGACACTCAATCTTTTACACCCAAGATTCTAATTTTTTTTTAATTCAGCCAGGAGTTGAAAATATGAGTCAGCAACTCAGAGAACTGAGATAGAAAACAGGGATTGACAAATGCACACCTGGAAGTTGTAGTGTTTAGGCAGTGGATAAGACATGTTGCCAAAGAACGGAGCCAAGAAAGGAAAGCAACAGGGACTGAGGACACAGAATAGGTAGTGAAAACCACAGAAAAAAGCAATTAGAAACTTTTCAAATTCACTTAATAAGGTTACAATCACCTAGGTACAAAAACTATTCAGAAGTAAAAAAATTACACCAATTTTACAAAATGTGATGTAAAACAATAATAAAGTAAAATCCAGCAGCATATTAAAAATTATACCATATCCAAGTAGAGTTCATGCCAGGGATACTAGAAAGTTTCAACTATAGAAGACCTATCAATGATAAATCATTACATTAAAATATAAAGAAAAATCATGTAATGTATAGGCCAAACAAGCCACTTTTAAGACTAACAACCATTCATAATGGAAAAAAAAAAAAGAAAAAAGAAAAGA
>NW_007733402.1:38992-90100 GCF_000696425.1 Galeopterus variegatus | reverse complement strand
AAAAAAAAAAAAAAAAAAAAAAAAAAATTTTTGGAAAAAAAAAAAAAAAAAAAAAAAAAAAAAAAAAAAAAATTTCCAAAGCTCATAAAGTTTTATTGCAAAAACTAACAGCAAACTCCTTATTAAATTTTGAAACACAGAAGGCAATTCCATAAATATAGTAATAAGTAATAAAAAATACTGTTACAGAGATTTAAATAAGCACTGAGAGGAAAAGAAAGGATCTATCTATTAATATCTAAAAACAATATAATTGCCCTCCTAAAATGCAAACACCTCATTTAAAAATTATTAAAACTTGCTAAGAGTTCGATAAAGTGACTGGATATAAAAGAAATATACAAAAATCAATAGCTTTTCCTTATAGCAGCAATATACAGTTATAAAGTGCAGTTATAAGGAAAACCTATTCACAACATAAAAAATTATAACGTGCCTAGTAATTAATTTAATAAAAAATGCACAAAACCTATGTGAATAAAACTATAAACAATTACAAGAGGATATATTTTTTTTAAATGGCCTGAATGAAAAGGAAGCTGCTTAGGATGAAGTAACCCTGCTGCTCTGATCAGAGGCTACCCCCACGCTGAGGATCTGGATCTCACCTCTTCTCATCTTACTGGAGACTTTCCTCTGTCAGTGGCTTTTCTTTCTTCATCACTGGGTTTCTGTCTGTACCAGATCAGTACTCTCCTCATATAAACTCACTGTTGTAACACCCATAGCATTAAAAGCAAACTAAAATAAGACCTCCATTAATTACCATACCAAAACTTGTAGCAAAACATTTCAAAAGAGTTCTCTAGAGTTGGTACATTTGATCTGCATTACTCATGGGCTCTGTATGTGCAAATCTACCTACTTGCTAACAATTATTTATGACCCACAAATCAATACTGACAGAGCCTTCCTGGTCATTCATGGATGTGCACAGAGCAATGAAAAATTTTAGTCACCTTGTGTGCATGTTCCCAGCTGAGGTTGGAGGAGGTGATGCTCTGCCTTCTTGCTTCAGCTCTCATGCTATAAACAACTGCCCTTTTCACAGTCTATTTAGTGCCACACTTTTACAATTTTTTTTTGCTTTTTGTTGGTGATTTCACTGTTTAAAATGGCCTCCAAGTGCAATGGTGAAGTGCTGCCTAGTGCTCCTGAGTCCAAGAAGGCTGAAGTGTGCCTTACAGAGAAAACGTGTGCAAGATTTGTTTAATTGCGAATTACAGTGCTGTTGGGTGAGTTCAATGTTAATGAAGTCAACAACATATGTTAAATAAGGTGTCTTTAAACAGAAACACATATAACACACTATATCCAGAAGCTTGCAGGAACCTAACCCTGTGTTTCTCCTGTGGGCAATAGTTCCCTATTCACTGACATAATAATGTTTGTGGTGGTTTTATAGAACGTTACCACCAACTACGAACGTTGACGGCAATGCATTTTCTCATTCTTTCCTCAAATCCAGTCAAGCTTCTAACTCGTCATTTTATTGTAATTGCTCTGGTTAAAGTGACCAATGACTTCTGTATTGTCAATTACAAATTCTGAAGGGTCTGTTCTCTCCCCTCATCACACCTGACTACCAACAACGTTCTACACAATAACCCTTCTTGAAACACTTACTTTTTTTGTCTTCCTCAGAACTGCACTATCCCAATTGTGCTCCTTCACAGCCCCCTTATCGAGTCATCCTTTCCTCCATCTCTACGTGGAGTCTCTCAGAGCTCTCTTATCACCTCTTCTGTGACAATCTTATCCAAACCAATGGCTTCAGCAGACATCAATACACTGACGATTCTCTGCTATCTGACACTAGCAGAACTCTCCCCAGAACTTGGGACTCTGATCTCCAACTTCCTTCCTGACACCTTTCCTTGGATGGTACTTTGGAGTCCACACAGAGTCCACACAGGACTCCAACCTTCCCGTTCAGTTAGTTTCATCAACCAGAAAACTCTGAAGCCATTCTTTATTCTTTGCGCTCTCTCTCTCTCTCTCTCTCTCTCTGCACAGCTGATACATCACAAAACTCTCTGGCTCCAATTCCAAAATACATGCCAGATCCATTAGCCTCTCTCAACCCTGCCATTACTGCCGTAGTCCAGAGCCCATCATCTCTCATCCTGATTATGTCTACAGTTTTCTAGTCTCCAACCTCCTCTTTCCTCTCTCAACACACACATAATCTATTCCTGTCAGAAACTGGAATGAGCTGGTAAATTGCAAATCAAGTCATTCCCCCTTTAATCAAAACCCTCCAAAGGATTTCTATTGTATTTAGAATAATATCCAAAGCTTTCACCATGGCCTGTAAGACCTGACATGTCCTAATCCCTGTTTACGTCTCTGACCACAGAGGAGATACTTCATGCTGCAGTGTGATTTTTCCACTGGTCTTTGTTTGATCTCTTGACACCAACAAGGTGGCTCCCAACTTATGGCTTTTGTAGTGGCTGTTCCTTCTGCCTGGAGTGCTACTCTCTCAGATTTGTCCTCAGCTGGCTCCTTATGATCGGGTCTCAGCTGAGACGTTACTCTCCAAGAGGATTCCCTTGATACACAATCCAAAATAGACACTCTCTCAGTTATTTTATCAATCTGTTGTTTTTCTCTTTTCCGTACTTGCACCTTCTGAGATGGTCCTGACATTTTCTTTTGTTCACCTGCTCATCAGAGTCCTCCCCATGCCCCCTACAGAGGGAGAAGGAGCAGGAACTTCTGCAATCTTGTCTGTCTCAGAGCCAAGGATAGTTCCTGGAAATAGGTCTTAAATATTTATTGACTGAATGTGTGGTCTTATTGGGAAGTCTTAGTATTGTAGAGATGTAGAGATGTCAAAAGTGCGTGCGTGTGTGTGTGTGTGTGTGTGTGTGTGTGTGTGTGTGTAATCTCAGTGAAACTGGTGCTTGAGTAATCCATAAGAAATTAGCCTGAAGGAGGATTTATGAAACTAACCAAGCTATGGTTATTGTAAGTAGTGTGGTACAGTCACAGGGACAGGCAAACGGATCAATGAAGTCAAAGCAAAACTGTAAAAACAGACTGATGTATTTATACGAACTTAGGTGAAAAAGCGATATTTTGCATTAATGAAAATTTAGGTATTTAGGTACCTCATGCTGCACTGGCTCACCATCAGCCATGGTTGGAGGAAGCAGCAAATGCTACCAGGGCTTGTTTTCTCCTTCAGAAAGCTTGTTGTCACCGGCACCCCACTGTGCCAAGGACCCATGCAGGACAAAAGTTCTGAGGGTGAGAGAGCAGCAAAGCAGTACGAGGCCATCACCCTCAGCGGGCACCGCCGTGCCGAGATTTTCATCCTGACCTTCATGGTGAACGAGCTCCAAAGCATCTGCTTTTTCTGTGGTTCAGTATTTCACTCATGCTGCGGGGCCTTTGTGTTTATATGCTGATGTACCTGAACACTTTATATTTCTAATTTTTCATCTTCTGAATCTCGTATTCTGTAAGAAATAAATGTGTAAAGGCATCAGTGAAACAGGGTGGAGGCACAGAACAGCAGCCAGGGGCAGGGAAGTAGGACAAGCCTCAGGAGAGCAGCCACCGACACTAGTCAGAGAAGACCCCAAGAAAAGACAGAGGTGCTTCCCGATGCACTGCCTCTTCACAACGCGGAAGCCTGGGCCAGCCTGTGGATCATGTCAGACCGTGTCACCCTCTGCACACAAAGTTCCGGTGGCTTCCTTCTCAGTTGTCACCCATCGCAGCCAAGATGAAGGCAACATCTGTGCAGTGTCTCTTCCAGATGCTTCTCTCTGGTCACCCAGGACGCCCTCAGATATGGCAGACGAGCTTCTACATGCAGCAGACAGGATGCTTCCTGGGCTGCTTTGTGGCTGGCGAGCTCGTCCCCTTTAAATCTCTGTTAAAGTGGCATTTTTGGGCTTCCAGTCAAGATGGCGGAATAGGTGGTCCCCAGCGTCACTCTCTCCCACAAATCAACCAATTTACAGCTACTAAAAAGCAATGACAGCCAAGGTGGGGGCGCTAGAGCTCAGGGGAAGAGGAGGAGAGACCTACAGAGTTCCTGAAGGCAGGAGAAGCCACAATGAGAGAAAGAAGAACTACTCCCACCATTTCGAATCCCGGCTGCTTCCAGGCTAGAGCTGGTGAGTGCACAGAGCAGGAGCTGGCAAAAGTCACAGCTGTGCCCTTCGGATGAAGTTGCTTGGAGGTAGCAGGGGAGAAGAGGGTCTTGGTGGCCCTTAAGCCAGCAAGACCACTAACAGGGTTCCTGTGGACCCACATAGCAATGAGAGGCCACAGAAAACTGAAAAAAGGAGCCACTCAGAGGCCAGTGAGTCATTGCAAGGGACCGGTGCACAGTCCACCCCATGGGAAGTGTTTGGAGTGTGGGCAGTGGGAGAGATAGGCCACCAGGGGTAACATTGGGGCACAACACGGACTGCTGACCTGCCCTCCAATCAGCACAGGACCACTCAGTGGACACTAGTCAGGAATATAGAACAGCAGGAGTGAAGTTTGCTGAAAAGACTCAGGCCCCAACCAGAGTTTCCACACAACCCAGGTGTACTGGAACTCACGAGACCCAGAAGTACATACAAGTTCAACCATTTAACCCTGAACTGTACAAAAAGCCTTCCCCAGGGAATCAGCAGCAATGAAGCAATCCAGCTCAAATACAAGTCTCAAGTGCTGGTCCCCACAGGAAGTGCCCCCATTTTAGAAGTAAGCAAAGGACAACAAATTAGTTTCAGTGCAGAGATTAAGTGGTAGGAACAGCAAATAATTCAACACAGAACTGAAAGAAAAAACAAAACACCCACGAATCAGAGACAAAGTTTGATATTAACTAGTAAATGTCTCACATCACCAAAGAACACCTATAAAACCTAGAAGGACCGGGAGCCCCCTGGGCTCCCAAGCCAGGGAGCAGGGAGGGACGGGGTCCTTAGCCATACCCCCGACACCCGCAACCAGCCCAGCAACAACAATCAAGCCACCACAGGAAGCACCCTGGGCTTCTGAGCCAGGGCAGTGGGTGGGGTGCTGAGAGCTTCAGCCTCAACCCCCTGACACCTGCATTCAGCCCAGCAATGAATGAGCCACTGCTGGAAGCCCCCTGGTCTCTTCTGCAGGAATGAGAGGGGTCCACGGGCCTTGGCCATGCCCCTGCTCCTTCCTCCTTCTCCCATCCTCTTTCCTTCCCCCTTCCATTCTCCCCCTCCAACTGCTCTGCAACAACATCTTAGAATGTAAAAAAATAATATTAATAAACAATAAACTTAAAATAAAAAATAAAAATAAAAGTAAGATGTCATCTTCATTCCCTGCAGGCCCCTGTCAACTTCATTTTGTTCCATAGCTCTTGTCCCATTATGTTATACCACACACTTCACGTATTTTTCATTGTTTACCTCTTCGTACTGGACTGGAAGCCCCACAAAGGCAGGAATCTCTGCCCGCCTGTACACTGCTGTCTCCCAGTGCCTGGAACGGTGACTGACAGAGAGTAGGCAGGTATTCAGTAAGTATCTATTGAAAGAATGAATGAAGAGTTGGTAGCATGAAATTCTGTAAGGAAGCTGAAAAAAGGCCACTGGATTTGTTGTGGGTGGGGGGGCCAGTGATGGACATGCTGAGGATGGCGCCCGCAGGGAGGCAGAGCTGGGGGAGAGGAGGGTGCAGGAGGCAGCGGGTGCCCTGCCCCCTGGCTGGGCAGGTCCGTGGCTAATGCACCCCTGTGCTGTGTCCAGCTTCCCGGGTGCTCACCTCCTTACCCTCAGCATCACTCTGCCCTGAAGAGTCTTTCCACTTGCTACACATGAGGCAAGGGGAGAAAAACACCTCATTTGATTGATTTCACTATAATGGGCCTCTCGGGAAGAGAACAGGCAGGGAACATATCTACTATCTGGTTACACTTTGGTTTCTGCTCATAAACAAAATTTCCCCCTTAGATGCTTTTCCAAGAAATCCCCACTTTTATTTTCATTAAGGGCATAAGGGAGGACTGGGGGAGAGGGGACACAGCCAAAAGGAAGGTACATGGGGAATCCAGAAACCCAGAGGCAGAATGCGACCGAGGCAGGCTGTGGCAGCACCGTGAGCTTTGAAATGCTCTCACGGATCCCCTTCTGCAGACTGGGGCCTCTGTTCTGCCACTGTGCCATGGGGAGGGAGATGCCCCCGGTATCAAGAAATACATGTATGCCTTTACACTCAGGGAAGCACTGAGCATTTGCAGCTCAGTTAGCAGAACAGATATGCCAGAGGAAACACAGGGCCAGAAAGGTAAAAGAAGGCAGGAACCCAAATTAGGCAGAAATAGCAGAACTATTGTATTACTCACTCATAACACCTTTCTATCCTGGGATGTCACAGTAAACTACACTTTAATTAAGACTCAGAATAGCCTGGCACGGCAGCACAGGAGATGAGGACATCCCTCCCACCTTCCGTGCACTGGAATCACAACAGGACTTAGTCCACAGAAGGACACACAGAAGCCCTGTCATCACTGGATCCACTGGATTTCACATCACGTAGACCTCACTAGTTCTCTGGGCTGCTCTAGGGAAAAACGTGGCCCGGCCAATTCTGTGGAATGAATAGACATGAAGGGAAGAGGTGGACGGGCCACAGAGAGCTGTGGCAGAGCCAGGGGCAGCCCTGGGCATGGCTGGCGCCGCCTCTCCCCGGCTGGCTCCTGTGCTCCGGGAGAGGGTCCTTTCTGCAAATGACTGCTGAAGGCCTGCTTCATACCGGTGCTTTTTGCTTTTTCTTTCTTTTGGTACTTTAGTCCCCTAGGAGACAAACTCTTACTCCAAATCAGCTTTCCACCTGTTTTTTACCCTTGATAACAGTTAGTATGAAAGCAAGGAAGGAACAACCTGAATGTCATGACTATTTGAGGCTAAAATCACTGGTAAATAGCTCCTCTGAAGTTTTTGTTGTTGTTGTTTTAAATGGCAAACTAAGACGTGGTCACATGAACGGAGAGATAAGTCATTAGAGACTAAAGCACATCCCAGGGATGCAGAGGAATTAAGTTGAAGACAATGAGGCCAAACTATCAAAGGAAAAAATAAAAAGTAATCCTGATGTTGGTATCAGAGAGAGAGAGAGAGAGAGAGAGAGCAGAGCTAAGCAGGCAATTACTGCTGAAAAAGCCCAAATTCAGTGCCCACTAAAATTTTTGGAATAAATATTAAAGGGAAATGTATAAGCCCGTAGTGGCTGAAGGAAACTTGAGGGAAAATGTCCTAACCGTGAGCTTCTATCACATGGCGGAAGAGTCTGTTAGACTCAGGAACAGTCTCCTTGGGGATATGGCAGCATCGCTCCTATGGGAGTCATTTAAACAGGATAAGAAAAGCACACTTGACAACAGGCCAGAAGAAGCATCGGGCCCTGCCACAGGGCAAGCAGGAGACCCCATTAAGACTCTGCTGCTCCCGTTGGGGAGGGCCACCTGTCCCTGGGGCCCAGCATCCATGTCTCAGCCTAATGGCCCCTCTCTCCTCACCACCTAGGACCAGTGACCACAAGTTGAGCAACTCATGGCCTTGCCCCCCAGAGGGCCCCTCCCTCTGGGCAGGAGCCTGTGACCTACAGGCCTGCCTGGAGCCCGGAGCCTGGAGCCCGGAGCCTGGAGCCCGGAGCCCGGAGCCCGCCCTGCCTGGGCAACCTCACATAGGACAGCCACCACCCAGCTCCCTCTGGGGAAACCCCGCTGAGGTCTCTTGCTGCCTTTATTACACAAGTACCATGCAATTGTGGAAATAATTAGGAAGTGAGGATAAATAAAACAAAGTACAAAGACAGAATTGCTCTAAATCTCACTGAGTCATGCTGGTGTCCACCTTTCACCTGAATGCACAAGTGATACGTTATTATAGAAATGAGTTTAACTACACATAGTGTTTTATAACCTATGAATGTATTTCAAATCAATAAAAACACGCCTACAACATCTTTTCTTAATAACCATTATTCCATTGTATAGATGTAGTATAATCTATTTAGCTAATTCCCTATTGTTATACATCTCTCCGTCCCTGTTTTAAAAAAAACAAATGAACGAAAACCCACATCTCTTTGGTGGACATCTTTGCAATCATCCTAAATTACTCCCTAAGAAAAAAATCATAAAAATGGAATCGCTGTGTCAAAGAGTATGCATAATATTTTTAAAGCTTTTGATTCTTGTAACCAAAATGCTTTTTGGAAATGTAGGTCCCAGGAGAATATGAGAGCGAATTTTTGGTTATTGTCAGTCTTGACAACCTCCAGTACCCTCATGCCTTTGGTTTTGAGAATGCATGAAGGACACAGGCCACCTCAGCCCCATTAGTGTTGAGAAGGAAAGGGAGAGAAGGTTCCCTTTAAAAAGGCAGCTTGACTTATTTCCCCAAAGAGGACCAACTGAGCAAAAGCCTGCGAACTGTCTTAGAAGGAAGAGGCTATCTGCCTGAAACAGCCAAGACCTTTAGCTCAAATCCATTAATCCTCTTTATTAAACCTGGGTCACCTCTGAGTCTTGGCAAATTAACCAACATCTCCCCAGTTACAGTACATCAAGAAACGGTGCAGTACACGCCTGTAATTTTCATGGACCAGGGCTGTGGGGTCAGAGGCCTTCCCAGGCTCCATCCTCTGCTTTTGTCAGTTTAAAAGGGAATGGCAGCTGCACATGTATAAATTACTGGCCAGGCTGCGCAGGGCCAGGGCAGCATCTCTGCACTGTGGGCGAGGTGAGGAGAGGACATAGGCAGGCTCTCCCAGGCTCTCCTTCATTCCAGACACCTGGGAGGGGAGCTCAGCCCTGTCCCCTCAGAGTCACGGCTGGGCCTGGCTCTCTCTTCAGAGCATCTCTCCCGGACACCGTGCATTCCATTTACCCCTACAAAAACCTGCAAGAAAGAGCTGAAATTGTTCCTTTGCTGTGTCAAGACATGAAGTAGAGATGATGCTGGAACCAAATGAGGAAGGACCAGAGACAGAGACAGAAAGAAAAGCCAACGGAGAGACCAAGAAGAGCCACAGAGAGAGAGAAGCAGGACCGGAGCTACACCAGGAAACCTGGCTCAAAATGCCCTTGTCCCTCGTCAGCAGCCTTCCCTGCATGACCTGGACCTCCCGGACCTAGGACACTTTACTCTGAAAGTACAGTGGTTCCTCCTCCCCCGCATTTACACAAATCCGGCTAAAGCTTACCAGTTATTCAAAGGATGGGTTAAGTGAAGCCTCAGATGCGAGACAGATGTAGGGTCACCAACTCAAGCCTCTTTAGAATCAGCATCCAACGAAGTCATGAATCTAGATTTAGGTTCCACTTGACAGGAAGGACATGAAAACTAGTAAGGGTGCAAAGGAGAAATGCAGAAAGGATGGAAGTGCTAGACCTACAGAACAAGGCAGGATGGGACATGATGGTGTGATTGCTAAATGCACAAAAACGCAAGAATAGCTACCAGGGATAGCTACTCACTGGCTCTCAGATAAGATGATGCATTTGAGTTTCACAAGACCTCTGTGTGGTACGTAGTGACATTACTGCCACCCCACAGGTGAGTAAAATGAGGCACAGCAAGGTTTTGTCACTTGTCCAAGTCCTCAGGTCCCAAGCTGGGAAGGGAGCAGGCCACCAGGCCGCACCACTGTAGTCAAGGATGGTGACAAAATGTCCCATCTCCCCTGGAATCAAACCAGCCTTAATAGAAGGTGGAGAGTGAGGGGAGAAGTCTCGGGAACCACAGACACCCGCGGAGGGACAGGTCGTGGGAACTGGGTCAGCATTCAGCATGTTTCCTTCTGTAACATCTCTATCAGCCTTTTGAATGTGAAAGAAAAATAATCCCGACTTTCGTTTAATATTTTCTTCTACTCTGCAAATATTGCACTGATAACGTGTGTTACATTTTCAATCAGAAGAAAGTATCTATGTGGGTGTGTATTTTTATGGTGTTCTGCCTCCCCTCCATGTGCAGGAACTGGAACATTAACCCCTCCAGCCACTGGAGGTCATTGCTTGACCTTTCCTGGGCACCAACGTGAGCCTGAGCTTTGAGATTTCTGAGGTTCTTTGTGGATCACACCCAAAGTCCATCCATATCCTGGAGGCAGACTCAGTGATGGATCAGGGTGAGAACAAACACCTCACAGCCTGGAACAAGGGCCACATACCTGCTGCCTGGGAGTAGAAGAGGTGGGGTTTTTTGTTTTTTGTTTGTAATGATTGAAAACCTTCCAGGAAATCAAAAATAAATGATTAAAAATTGAAGGATTAGTTCAATTCCTGACATGAAGAAGAAATAGCAGAAAGCACTGTTTCCTCCCATCTTGGCCCCGGCACACAGTGTCTGTGAGCTTGAATCAGAGCCGGACCTGCCTCACTGAGACCCAGGCCACAGGGGGACTGTATCTGCCACTCTGGCGTGAAGTGCGATGGATTAGCTACTGTCACCGAGAGACTTCTGGCTTCTGCAGCTTCTCTCCCAGCCATTATGCTATTAAAAACTGGGGGTGTTTTACATATTTAATCACTCCAATGTCATTCCACTGACATAATGCTCTTTCCTGGCACTGCATGTATTTCTTGGGTCTCCAGTGTCACAGCTGGGCTGAGGGGAGGGCCAGGCAGACAGGCTCATTCTCTCCCCACCACTTTCTCTGCAGGGCTCCCGTTAAGTGAGCTGGGAACAAAGTGAGGTGCCCTCCAGCCGGCTCCCAAGGCAGGCTCCTGCTCAGAGGCTGCTGCCCACCTGGAGGACAGAAATTACCTGCGCAAGTCCTGCTCCTGCATCTAGCCAATTTCTACTCCCTTAATTCAATTCAGCTCTTCGTGACCCCAGCAGGCTGGAGTTCCAGAGTTTCTTCAACAGATAGCACCAATTACTGAGGTGTGAAAATAGAAATCTTCGAATTTTGACAACAGACATGGGAACTTAACTGAGGAAGAAGGCTGGAGAGAAGAGAGGGAGGCATCTGCACTGGGAGGGAGAGGCCTCCTGCGATTAGGAGGCCTGCAGGGAGTGACACACTGTGAGGACCCCAGGACAAGCAGACAGGACCCCGAGTGAGGCCCTGGTGCACAAGGGACATGGGGCAGAAGCATCTGGATCTGGGACAGTCTTAGCAGGAAAAGAAAAACACACAAAGCCTGTAGGAGGTGCAGCACGGAGCCCACTAGCCATCTGCTGGACGGGAGCCCTGGGAGCCGTCACTCCCCCTGGTGCAGTGCCACCTGCCCACGTGCAGTGAGCTCCTGGCCCACAACAGGGGAGTTACCCACAGATAGAACATGGAGAAGGACAAGCACTGGATTCAGTGATCCAGCATCTAGCTTCCGCCTGCAGATAATGCCAGCGGTGTGCTCACCTGGGGGGCCTTCCACCTTCATTGAGGAGGTTCTAAGTGAGCTCTTACTGTGCAATGTGGCGCGTGAAACCCAAACACACATAGAGAACCAGTCACATTTATGAAATTAATTAATTATAGCCCCCGTTTATGTTTTTATGGTCAAAATCTATTAATTGCACATCCTTTTTATTTTGATGTACTAATCCTCTATGAAACTTAAATGAAGTAGGTAACCAGCAAATACTTGAAAGAATGTTTTGAACAAGATGTTCTGACTTCCTCGTTATAGGAGAAAAAGAAGACATTCCCATGGGATTATAACTCACATTTGACTGCACTTCCCCCACCCCAATTGGCTTAGTAAGAAACTACTTGGGGAGAGTAACTCTATACCTCCTCCCAGGTTATTGCATGGGGATTGGAGCAGTAGACAGCACCAAGCCACCTGAGCCAGGTGGAGTTGAAAACACTTCCAGTAGCATGAAAGTCGTCTTCAGTAGGAGTCCCAGAAATTCCTGCACCAGGCATTGGAGGCCTGTGCAAAGCAAACTCCCCTTCTGGACTAGTGGGTCGTCACTTCTGGCCCCCTCCCACTGTTCACATGTGATGTCCTTTCTGCCCACCAGCAGGCCGTGCCTGATCCTGCCTGCCTTCGCACAGTGTGCTCCCCAGATGCCCGCCTCCAGGTCAGCTCTGCCTTTCCTCTGTGCCAGCCCTGCCAAGCCTCTTACCCAACATCTCCAATGATTCATGCCTCCTGTGCTCCTCTGGTGCTCGAAGTGTACATCTGACCACCACAGGGCACCACTCTGCTTTCGGCAGAAGTGTACACGAAAGATAAAGCAGGCAGGAATTTTGCCCTCCAGAACGTGAGACCTAGGCTTGCATGCTGCTGACTCAGTGACTACCAGGTACTGCTTGGCTTCTCTTAGCCTCTCTCTCAGTGTGTTTCCTTATCTGCAAAGTGAGAGTGACTGTGCTATGAAGCGATGGTGGCTTACAGTTCACCTGTCTCTTGCTCCCACCCTGCAAAACAGACAGATAGTGGTGTCTGGCCTCAATCTGGAGGCCAGGTGATGTACTCCTGTGGCTTCACGTATGCCAGGCCTCTCTGCCAAACTAGGTGACAAGCTCCCTGGCCAGGGAGGAGAGGCTGAGGTTATGGCCAGAGCTCACCATGTCACGCACAACTTGGAGAAGAGGTTCCACGTGTGTGGCATGGTTCTGAGGGTGTGCCCTCGACACACATGACTACACAGGAAAAAAGAAGCACAAACGCCTCTTCTCCTTCCAAGGCTCAACTAAATGAACATCATTTTCAGGGAAGAACCTTCGAGCCCAATCCTTGACTTCGAAAGACCTCAGACCTTCCTTGCAGGGCTGGCTGCCGGTCCCCAGCCTGTTGAAGATCGGCACCATTCTCTTTCATAAGAGGTGTTTTGCTGCTGCCTGTGTTTCGTGATCAGTGAAACGTGTGGCCTGAAGTCCTGACAGGTAGGCCATAGCAGCCCTTGAGCCCATCACCTTTGGGAGGAGAAATGCTCCTGGTCTGCCTGGGAGTGAGAGTTCCTGGGATTCAGGGATCTCAGTTTTAAAGCCAGGACAGTTCTGGGGAAACAGGGACGAATTGGACAACCTATTCTGTACCTGACTTCCTGAAAAGTTCCCCATCCTTATCAGAGTCAATGGGTCAAGAATAACACTATTTGAAAGGACCCAGGCTGACTTGAGGGCTGGGAACACAAAGAGATTCCTACTCTAAGCGCTAAGATTTTCTCACCTCTTTTACTGATAGGGAAGACGAGTTTCAGGCAGATGCATTTGCCTAGCTAGAAGTCATCTTCAAGTGGCAGAGCTGAGTTTGAAACTCAGATCTGTGGGATCCCTAATCCCATGTCCCTTCTCCAGCCCCAGGAGCCCTGCGGGAACCACCACTATCTCCCAGCCCCAGGAACCAGCATCATAGTACAATGTGAGGACTGCCTTTGAGAACTTTCAGAAACATGCAGGGTCAGTGGATTTAAGCTCAGCAGGTCAACATCTCTCCCCTGCCCCCACGTCGTGACCACAGCTCCTCCGAGCCCAGCTGTAAATCCTTTCGGTGTGTAAACACTCAGATACAGTTCCTCCATTGCTTAGCGGCTTTTGACACTAATTGCTCTAGAGAGTGTGTGCAACTGGCAACACCTTATTAAACATGAAATATATTATACTGTCCACTTATTGCTGCTTTATAGAGATAAAGTATTCTTACTACATGGAAAAGTTGGCAAAAAAAAAAAAATTGACAAAGTAGTTTCTAAATAGAAGCCCGCATGAGGCCATTCCTGGGACATGGGATCTATCTGGGTTATGCTGGAAGTTTCCCCGACGTGACCTAAAGATTTTGCCTCGCCAAGAATCTCTCCCTTTCATTGTTATGATTTCTTTCTCAAAAATTAGCCTCTGAGAAGCAAGGCTGGGTGCTGAAGAGAAGACAAATGCAGTTGCTCTCAGAGCTGTGAAGGCAGCACTGCCCCATCTGAGAGATGAGCCATCTCATGCCTCCCAAGCACGAAGCTGGGTGCAGGGGAGACTGGCTCCAGGAAGCACTGGGCAGTGAGGGCAGTGGAGGAGGAGAGGCAAGACCAGAGCAGGAGGGTTCCAGATTCAAATGTGGCCAATACAGGCTTCCTGAGGACATCCCACCAAGCCCCAAATCCCATAGTTAAAACAAAGCTAAAATCAGCAATCCCTGTGGAGACTTGCTGTATACTTACACCATCTGAGAATTTACCTACCAACTAATCCCGGGAAAACCAACTACTGGGGCTGTGTGATACAGGATAGCTCCATGCTGAAAGGAAACCAGATTAAGCGCTTCAGTCCAAATCCGCAAAACACTTTCATTAAACACCCCCACATCCATGATTGCCTGAGAACTCACAGGACTTCCAAATGAGGAAGATTTTTCCACATTTTGAAAGAGTTGTGAAAAGAAGAAGATATGATGCACAGACCATATGAGGCCCATGAAACCTAAAATATTTTCTGTCTGGCCCTTTACAAAAAATGTTTGCTGACCCTGTCTTAAAGGAAAGAATTGGAACGCTGAGAGAAAGATGGCTGCAGGCGGGTAAGAGGAAAACACAAGGCTGCGTGGAAGGACAAGGATTGATACAGAAATGCCACCGGGTCGAGCATGCCCTGCTCCATCGCAACAAACTTAGCATGGTGCTGAGATCTGATTAACGTGCTAACTGCACTTGCTGGAAGGAGCTGGTGTGTGGGAGCCCCCACCTTTTGTCCCGGCGGTGTTTTACTGCTGATCTCCACCCGTGCCAGCATGAGCAGTGGCCAAATGGGACAGCATGGCCCCAGGAGCTAGCAGATAACAAGGGAGATAGAAGGATGGAGGGAGGGACTTATTGTCCCTGCCACGTTTTGTGTTTCCGAGATACCAAATTGCCTGATCGCTTTGACATTTCCGAGACCAAATTAAAATGCACCACCATGGAGACAAAATGTCATTAGCCTCATTATAAGTGATTGTGTTAAAATAAATACAAAAATAAAGTGGGAATTAGTCCAAACCATTAAAATACAGAAATGAAAATGGCCAACAGGGACCTTACATGTGACAGACTAAGAAAGGTTGAGACACCCCCAAGGAGACAGGAAAGATGAATGCAGCAGGCCCAGCGGCGGAGAAGCAGGCCCTGGGGTCACAGCAGAGCTGGGCACCGAGGAGACCGCTGGCTCTCTCACTGCCCACATCGCGTGACCTCACCCAGCCCCTGAATTCCTTCACTAGGAAAACAGGAACGTAAAATCATCTTTTTCATGAATCTGTTAAGAGTTCCACTTCCAAGTGGGAAGGGATAGGAAATGATCTTTTGAGCTGGCCCCTGGAGGGATGGGGGCAGGAAGCCCCTTGGGCAGGGACAAGGGTCTACTTGCGTGGTCAGCTTCTGGTTTTCTCCAGAGGGTGAGCCTGGCTGAAGAGCAGACTCTTCCACAGGGAGAGAGCCCCAGCGGGGGACACAGAGACCAGGCTTCTGATGACATCTCCACGGATTTAAGCTCCATGCCAGCCTCCAACCATCAGATGGGCTCACCCTCCCCCATGCCCCCAATCCCTTTACTCTCTGCACTTCACTGCACCTGCCCTTTGACTTTGCTATTTCTTTCACCCACACCCATCTTCCACTGACACGTCAGACTTGGTCCCAGAAATCTGCTGAGTCTCTCATTGCCACCAGTGGACACTGACCTTCGATGCCCTAGTCTTACAGACATTTCCCATAAACGAGCAATGATGTCAGCTGACACCCCCAAGAGGAAGAGAACAAAATCCATCCCTCATCTCCTCAGACAAAGGACCTTATTCTAACTGCCACCACTCCCTTGCCCTCCCCTGAACCATGTGAAGCCTGTCCCCAAGGGGTGATGACTGAATTGCTGATTTTCTACTGCAGCATCCTCCACACTCTCAGCAGACACTGCTAACTGATCATGGGCCTCTTTCTCAAGTGGCCCCGGGGACTTCTATCTGTTCATTGGAGGCCGACATCATTTTCTTCCTCTTGAGAGTAAGAACTGTGGTTTTCACCAAGCACAAAATAAGCCTCTCTAATAACTATGAGACTACCCATCTGGAGGCACAGAGACGGAATAACAATATCTTATGTTTGCATGATATGTCTTCTTATTTTCTACATTCTCTCTTCATCAACAGCACCATGGACCCACACAGAAATTCTGTGGTGTGACAAAGGCAGATATTATCATTCTTTTCTAATATCTGAAAAAACTGAGGCCCCTGGCAGGAAAATATCTTGTCCAAGCTCCCACAGCTTATAGCAAAGAGATACTAAAAGCCACAGGTCTTAAGTCTAAATTCAGTCCACACTCTTGAATTGCGTTGTCTGAGTTGCACAGAGAACAAAGAAACTCCACCGGAGCCTCGAGAGGGTTAATTCCCAAATGCCTGCAAATGGCTTGTCTCATAAGAAGAGCCTCCCAAATGCTTGGTGGAGACAAGCAAGGGGCCTCAGAGGGCTTTGCCAACATGAGCTCACTAATGCCCCAAAGCTTCCAGCATGATCTGTGGCAGGAGATGGTCTTTCCCTCTTTGCCTCTTTCCCTCCACCTGCTCCATCATTGAGATCCCTCAGGAAACATGTGGGTAGGTTAGCAACATTTTATTATTACCATTATTTCAAACGAGATTGAGGTAAGGACCCTGGGAGAACTGTGTGAGCAGACAGGAGGGAGAGGTCAGCAGAAGAAACAATGAGGCAATGCCAGCCATCCTGATAAAATCAGAGACAGCAGTGGCTGCAGAGGACAACTAATGGCATTGTTCTGACCACATCAGCAAAAGCACATCATCCTCATACCCAGAACTGAACGGTTACGGTTCAATCAGTGTGTGCAGGTGTTACCCCACGTGCACTGCTGGGGTGGGAGGCTGGAGAATGTGCCTTGTGCATGCCTCCAAAGCTGGCACACATGCAGGACTCAGGAACGGCTGCCTTCCTCTGGACAGGACCACATTTCTCCATTCAAATCTGTAGCTCCTATAGGGCCCCCTTTCACCCACTTTTCCCCACCAAACCAAGCAGGAGTCTGACTTCTCTGACATATTTTTGGTCCCTATAAGTGGGTCCTTTCCCCTCTTCCCTTTCTCGACCTGTGCTTCTTGATGTTAAGAGTGTGCCTATCCCTGTGCTGCATAAGGTGGGAACTGGACCTTTATCCACTGCCCGTTGACCCATCTTGAGGGCTCAAGGCCCAGGCAACCCCATGCACTGGGATAAGGCTTGGTAAAAGGACTTCACAAAAAGCTTGTCATCCTGCTGGGAAGACCCATCGTGAGAGGCAGAAAACGCCTGCATCATCCCACGGAGCAGGAGGCTGGGACAACAGACTAAAATGGGGCAAAATCCAGGCTTCAATCAACTCTGTTTTCTGAATGCTCCTTAGAATTACCAAACATCGGACCTGGCAGCCACCTTCGGGGATAATCTCTGCAACCTTCTTTGCGGAGGAGGAATTTGAGGCGCCGCCTGAGGAAACAGAGCTGGGCTGCTGGGCCCTGGGGCTCCTCCTGTGCGGCGCCTGCTCTTGGGAAATAGGAAAAATTCTGTCCTCATGTAGTTCACTATCTGATTATGGAGACAACAAGGTAAAGACACTTTTAGAAGTGATCACTGAAAGAGTAAATCATTAACTCAAGCTCTAAGATACTTTTTTTCAACACTGGATGTTAGGATCACCAGGGAAGATTTTAGAAAATACTAATATCTGATGTCCTACCTTGAGCAATTACATTGGAATCTCGGTAAGCAGGGCTTGGGTGTTGAGGCTGTTTTAAAGTTCCTTCAGGTAATTTTGACAGGGAGAGAGCCCCAGCGGGGGACACAGAGACCAGGCTTCTGATGACATCTCCATGGATTTAACATGTGGCCAATTTTGAGAACCATTGTTTGGGAATGTCACAGAGAAAAAGTTTTTTATCAGGTACAGAGGCCAGAAAAGGGTGCTTAGAAGAGCATGTACTTGAGCTGGGTTCTGGGTAGAAATCAGAGAGGCAGGTCTGGGGCAGGGCCCAAGAGGCTTCATTTCTATGCTGCGGGTCCAGAAACCACACTTTCAGTAGCAAGGCTGAAGACAATGGTTGTTGGTATCTTCTTTCTCTGGGTCCTTGTTTCTACTTTCCGCATAATGATCCAGGGTAATTTCTGCACCCTCTTCCTTGTTTCCCAAACGGAGCAGGTGAGGCAGTCTTAGAAGGGACCCCACACTGTGGGAGAGAGGCGCCTGCACGTTCAGCAGCTGTGTCCTGGCTGCTGCCACACTGCAAGTTCAGCCTTCAGGACTCACAGGGTGCAGGAGAATGCTGTTGCAGGTGACGCTCTCTCTGGCCTAATAAAGAACTGGCCCCAGCCTCCTAATCACTTGGAGGAGTGGGAAGAAGGGACATAATTGTGAAAAGATCCATCAAATGCCATCTCTCCCGTGGCTTCTCACCACAGATCTCATCTGCCTGTGTCAGCTGCCTCTCCTTCCACGATGATGCTGCACGCACAGGCCCAGCAGCAAGGAAAGAGCTGGAGGCTACAGAGCAGGGGCGAGGCCTGTGGTGCCTCCCGCCTCTTGCTTGGCATCACCCACCACCCCCAATCATGAGGCTGGGACAAACAGAGCCATGCTTCCCAATGCTTCCCCCACTCCCACAATGCCCCTTTCTGCCACTAGGCGCTGGTGACAATGCTGTTCAGTATTTCCACTGAGATCGTCTTGAAAATCCTCTGATGCTTCCTGTGTCTATCCCAATTAACCTTCTCCTATGGATTTAAGTCAGGAGCTCCAATCTCATTTCAAGGCAGAAACACCAAGTCTCACAGAGGATAACCAAGTTGCCCACGGGCATAAAAGCAGTCAGTAAGACAATGGCTTCTCCCCTCTCTCCTTAACTGCCTCATATGAGGGCTTTCTATTAGGTGGCTCACCTACTAAGACATGCATTCAATGAGTATTTGAGCACCACTCGTGTGTGAAGAGCCACCTCTTGGGTGCTTCCTCCTGGAGGCTGTTGGTGCCTCCCTCATGCCCACGTTCACTCCCTTCACCAGGCACATGAGCTAAACCTCAGTGGTACTCAGACTACAGGAAAACCATGTGGGGAAGTTCTTAAATGGAGAATTCTGCTACAGGTTTGCTTATAATTTTCACCCCCAAACTTGCAGGTGTGCAGGTGTGCAGGTGTGCATCTGTGCAGTCATTCAACCTGCTCTAAGTTGGTCACTGGGCAGGAAGGGTGCCTCTGAGGGATGCAAATTTAAGCATCCCAGGAGTGGCCCCAGGCTGCCCCTGATCACCCTAGAGGCCCTTGTCTGTGTTTGTTGTTCAAAGTCTTGCTGTTTCAGGCTGAGAAGAGGTGTTATCAGATTTCCAGAATACTCTTGCTTCCGTACAATCTATAGTCAACACCAACAAGAGGGAAAGTGCCCGAATTTATAGTAATTAGACCTCATCTCTGTACCTGATTCTCCCTCAAGTTGTGTATGAACCTGATGGGTGGTCCCTGTAATAACACCATCTTTGTACCTCTGGTTGCCTACTGCGGTGATCTGGGGTAACAAGTAGTCAAGAACTCTGTGCCTAATGTAAAGCCCACATGTCTCTTACCTATTGGTTGTTGCCTTGACCCATTGACCAGCCTACCCACATGTAACCATAACTATTCATGCTTCTACGTAAGCATCTCCCTGACTTCTACAGTTGAAGATCCCCCAGGCTTAGTGTTTGCCTCTCTTCTCTTCTCTTTCTGCATTCCTTCTTTTTGTGGTCTCATGCAGCTCTTTGGCCTTAAATATCACTCATATGCCAGCAATTCCAAATGTGGGTCTCTGGTCTGGACATCACATACATCCACACATGCACACACATGCACTCCAATCCCATTCCATGTCCAACTGCTTACTCAACATGTCCAATAAACATATCAAGTTCAACAAGTCCAAAATAAACTCCAAGTCCCTCTGCTAAACCCTGTTTCACCCATAGATTCCCATTGCAGTTGACATCAACTATATCCCTCCAATTGACCAGGTCAAAGAACATGTAGTCCTCTTGAATCCACTCTATCTCCCCATTCTCTGCTAGCTTGGTGGCTCTGCCTTCAACAGATAGCCATGAACTACCACTATCATTTCCTCTGCTATCACCCTGGTCCAAGCCACCATTATCTTTTGTTTGGATTGTGGCAATAGCCTCCTAACTGGTGTCCCTGCTTCTACCTTTCAGCAGCCAGAATGTCCATTCAAACAGAGTGAGGTCATGTTACTCCTCTGCTACACATCTGAAAGAGCTCCTCATCTAACACAGAGTGAAAGTCAACTGCATGCAGAAGGCTACATGGCTCATCTAATGGGGTCCCCATTACCCCTCTGACCACACGTCCTCCTACTCTCTGCCGATTTGCTCACTCTGCTTGAGTCATACATGTCTTCTGGCTATTCCTTGAATAAGCCAGGTAGATTGCACTGGCCAGCCCTTCTGCCCGGAATGCTCTTTCCAAACTCTTCAAGTCTCTGCTCAAGTGCAACCTTCTCAATGAGACTATCCAGTCTGCCCTGTTCAAAACTGCAACTGTCTTCCCCAGTACTCCCACTCTCCATATCCTGATATCCTTTTTTTTCTTTTTTCCGTATTATTTCCAGTATTCTAACATACTATAAAGTATATCTATGTACGATTTTTATTGTTTATTATGGTTCCCCCACTAGTATAGAAGCTTCCTAAGGGCAGGAATCTTTGTTTGTTTTATTTGCTGATGAATCCCCAAGTCCTACAGCAGTACTTGACCCGTGCTAGGTACTTATTACATATTTGTGGAATGAATGAAGTTAAAAAGCCATGGCATATCTGAAAAAATAAGAAGAAAAGAAAGTGTTTTTCCTACTGTCACACAGTCAGTCAGCACATCACTTCTGACACTGGGTGTGTGGGAGGACTTCCCCACACACCAACCAAGCAGTTCTCCAGTGGACACCAGTTGGATGTCCTACAATTCAGTTCAATTCTGATTCAACTTAATTTTGATGCTATCTACCCGGATATAACATCAAATCCCACAAATTAAGGGCTCAGTCCCACGAGACTTACCCCCACTGCAGGTGCCAATTATAAGTTCCAGGTTGTGATCTGTGCTTCTGACCAATTGGCTATAAATTGGGGTTCCCACAACCCCTTCTTTGGGTATGACTAATTTGTTAGAGTGGTTCACAGAACTCAGGCAAACACTTTACTTATGTTTACCCATTTATTACAAAGGATATTACAAAGGATACAGATGAAGAGAGGTACAGGGTGAAGTGTGGGGGAAGGAGCGTAGAGCTCCCGTGCCCTCTCTGGGCTCTCACCCTCTGGGCACCTCCGCATGCTCAGCAGTCCAAAAGCTCTCTGATGACAGTTCTTTTGGGCTTTCATGGAAACTTTCTTACATAGGAATGATTGATTACATCATTGGTTATTGATGATCGACTCAACCTTCAGTTCCTTTCCCCTCCCTAGAGGTTGGGGTTAGGGAAGAAAGTTCCAACCCTCTAATCTTATTGTTGGTTCCCCTGGCAACCAGCCCCCATCCTGTGGCTATCCAGGAGCCACCAAGAGTCACTTCATTAGAACAAAAGATGCTCCTACCACTCAGGAAATTCCAAAAAATTTAAGAGCTCTGTGTCAGAATATCTTATCACTCAAAAAAAAATTACAAATGTCTTAGGAGTTCTGTGTCAGAAACTGGGGCCAGAGACCAAATATTAGAACAGAAGATTCTCCTAGAGCCCCTGTCTACAAGGGTGTCAGACGCTCTATCTCAGGACCAGGGGCAAAGACTAATATATATTTCTCATTATATCACAATATCACACTATGTAAGCCCATTATCAGAAACTCAATAAGCAATTAAATATATCATTATCCTAAAATTTGAATACACTCTGTAATTAAAACAAATCCTTCAAGGCATAAAGGAGAATTATATGTTATTGGTCCTGCTGTCTAGAATTCATAAACCTATAGCTGTAATTCTATCTGGGAGCAAACAAAATAGAGGAATCTGAGGAGAGACGCACGATGCCTCCAACAACGTGTGAAGCCCCAAACATTAAGAAAAACAAGGCTTCCCACACCTTTGACTCTATTCATAACGTGGACAATTAGGAACCTGTGTGGTTATCGAAAGTTCACATTTCACCAGCTCCATCCATCATTTTTCTGATGTTTAAATTACACAAACCAAATCTGCAACATGATGAGAGCATTGCTGCTTAGGTCACAAAGCCCTGTCGTCTCCTTAACGCCACAGTCTGCAGGGTGGCTTGCGTTACTCCCTCCTCTCTCCACTGCATGTGGCTACTGCAGTTCTGGGTGGGCTTCTCCACAGGGTGATCTTCTACTACATCTTTAAAAGCGCGCCTCGAAGGTCGCCTCTGGGAAGCCTGCCTGATGAAACCGTGCAGAGCTAGTTCCTTCCTTCCTTGTGCCTTCATAGGATCATTCACGCGAAAGGTTGCAGTAACAGCGCACTGTGTTGAGCACCTGTGTTCACAGGGCTCTCTCCTGGAGGGGAGTGCTCAGTAGTGGACTTGGCTTAGTCACCTCACCATCCTCTGCCCCTACTGCCTGGTAGAAAGTGCGTGCACAGCAGACGCCTGTTGCATCGTGCCCTTGTAGAATTAGACATTGCCTGTGGAGTTTCACTAGGAAGTAGCATTTACCTAAACCATGTTTGGCATTCATAATGGTTCATGAAAAGATCTTAATCAGTGAGCTAGATCACAGAGATTAACAGCTTAGCTTCTAAAATTATTATTGTCAAGAACACAGCAATGAAGAAATCAAGCCAGTAGGGTCGGGTGAATACAGGAAAAAATAATGATTCAGAATCCTTAATGGTCGGTGCCTATACCCCAAACCTCTCTAGGGCTGTGGAGGAGTCTGCAACAGTCAGGCAATCAGAGGTCAAGGCTGGTCATGGACTATGAGAAAGACATCTCAGAACTGTGGGTGGTTCACATCCCCCGGCATCTGCAAGGCCCCAGAGCTCCAGTACTGTCAGTATCTGCAACAGGCCCCTAAAAGGCTTGCATGCAAGTGAGGAACCAGCACAAGGGAGGCCGCTCAGGAATTGTCAGCTCTGCCTTTTGCAATCGTTACCTACAAGGGAGGAATTTTGCCTGCTTGCTGGTTTCGGAACCCCAAGACATTGGCCTATTATTGAATGTAGGCCTGATGCTTTGGCTCATAGGTCACTCCCAAAAGCAGTTGAAGAGAGAGAGACAATCAAACACTCTTATTTCCTTTTTGTCAGCTCTACTGCAGTGTGCCTGGATCGACTCCCTTACTCCTCACCTGGAGGGCTTGGCATCTACCCTTACCCGAGTTATTGCGGGTGAGGTGGGAGATACTGTGAATGCCCTGCCAAAGACCCCTCCTTTTCACTAAGAAGTAGCCCAGTGGCTTTAGTCAGAAGTCCTGTTTTTAATATTAAGGACCACTCTCACTTCTCAATTGTGGGGACACTTTTCTTTCCAAATTCATAACTGATCTCAAAACTCTACTGCCATAGTTGTGGATAGGTCTGCACTGTTATTGACAACCAGCTAATTTTTAGATAGGAATCTTATGTGAGCTGCCACTGTCACTGCTGATTACCCTCAAGCTAATAGACTAAAATCTAAATCTGCCCTAAATAAAGTTGCTGGAACCACTTGGCTAAGAGCAATCCCATGCTCAATGACAGAGTCAGTCCAGGTGAATTAACAATGTGGCAGTGGTGCAAGACTTCCTGCACCTGTTTTATTCCGGATATACCACTCTGGAGAACAACCCTACTATTACCCCTGATAGTGTCATCATCAAATATGTTCCTATTGTCAGCCACTCCTCTGAAGTACTCATCAGAGAGCACCTAGAAAAGATGAATTTAATGATCTACAGGGTCTGGGTGAACCAAATATTCAGTGAAACAAATAAGCAGAGAACCAGAAGATTCTCACAGGCTTGAAACCAGAGCAGGTTAGAGGTATAGTCCTATGATCCAGGAAGAGAAAGCCACCGTTCACCAGCTGGGACAAAGACAAGGGACATTAGCTAGAGGGTTGCTAGGATACTGCACTGACCATTCAAAATCAGAGCAAGGGCTGTCAACCAGAGTGATTTTTTCCCCCACAGGACATTGGCTATGTTGAGAGACATTTTTGATTGTCACAACTCAAGAGGTCCTAGTGGCATATGGTGGGTAGAGGCTGGAGATGCTGCTAAACATCCCACAATGCACAGAACCCCCCCACAACAGAGCAGTGCCCTGTCTCACATGTCAAGCATGCCGGAGCTGAGAAACCATGCCACAGGTACATTAAGAAAATCGAGTTCAAGAAGCCATTGCAAAATCATAACAATTAAAAACTGAAACATAACTGAAGGGTGGAGCCAGCTCTATGAAGCAGATAGTAAATATGCTTCAGATAAAAATCCAGGAAAATGAGAAACAAGTGTTCGGTGTGAATTGGATTTTCAAAAGGACTTAGAGCATGTCGAGGGGGAAGGGAAGTACCTTTACGATCAGTCCAGAAAAGCCAGTAACCCACGTGAGAGATCTTGGGGACATGCTTAAAAAATGTTTAATTTACTCAATGGTCAGGGCAGGTCCTCCCAGGGCCAGGACTCCTGGGTTCTGCCTAGGGGAGTAGAAAATAGCAAGTGTCTACTGGTCTTGAAAATCGCCCAGTCCTCATAGGGCCGCCATGAGTCTAGCTCAGCTTGGCATAGTGGACGGTCCAGCGTCAAACCAGAAAGGGCTGAAATACGGAGTAAAACACTGGCTCACATGCCCAGCAACACTGTGTCAGCCTGGGTCCCCCAAGAACCAGACGCAGAGACAGGTTTCAGCATGCAGGACGCTTTCCAGGAGAAACAGCTGTGAGAGCCATGGAGGCTGGGAGCCGGCAGACCACGGCTGGCCTGTGCCTGGTGCGGGAGCAGCGAGGCAAGCAGGAGGGCTGGGTGGAAGCACAGGGGACCTGCCTGGTTTCTCTGCTGTGTTAGGTCATGGTAAGGACAGCCTGTGGGATAGCCTGTGAGATGTGGCCTCAGGGCAGCACAGGAGCGGACTTGGAGGGCAGCAGCCAGGCTCTTCCTGCAGCTGAAGCTCTGAGCGACGCGTTCCCACAGCTGTCCCAGTGCTGGGACTGGATGTGAGTCACCTCAGGATAAAAACCACGCTTGGGAAACAGTGTCCGCTTCTGAGTTTTCCTGATTTTTCTCTCTTCTGTGTGTCTCCATTAATGTTTCAATAGTATCTCTTTTGAAAAATTCTAACCCTATCTCAGCAGGATTTTTTTCTAAGGGGAAAGGGTACTTTCCTATGTAAATCAGGAAAGCTAGAACCCCAGTGTGGTCCCTGGGACAGAGGGACAGGAGGATGAGAACTCTGGAGGTGAAGGATCGTGGGTGCTTCCATGGATGGCCCTGTCCCTAGCTTTTTCTTCTTGCAAGAACATCACAGCTGTCCAAGACAGGGTCTGCCATAGCAACTGTATTGTCACTATCCAGAGCGACGCATGGCCAAGGACACATCCCCATGCTAAGTCCCAGGGGAAGCAGCCAGAGCCGAGCCATCAGATGCATCTTGACAAGGATGATTTGACATTTCTGTCTGGACTCTGGTCCCAAGCACATGGCGTGACTTAGTGCAATGCTCTCCAAAGCGGTGCCTGCCCCCAGGGCGTGCAGAACGTAACACTGATGTGAAAAGAAGAAATGTCCAATTTTTCATTTTTATTTATTTTTGCCTTATCTTTTTCCTCATCATATACATATATATAGCAGCATGTATATCATTTATACATGGGTACATGCTGCCTATACCTGCCTAAAGTTTTTTATGTAAAAAATGTAAGAGTTCATGAGTAGAAGTTTGGGAGATGACTGGGTCTTAATATCCTCTTGAAAGAAGGGAGACTGTCGGTATAAAGCCCGTGAGAGTGGGACTACCCTGGTTGATAAAGGGCAGCTGGGAGCTGGGGAGCAGGGTTCCGCCCTTGGCAGCAGGGTGCCAGACCGTGGGAAGTGATGTGAGAGGCACCAGGGCTGGGCAAACTGCTGAGAGAAGCCACCAGCGCCAGGGTCTGAACAGCCATGGGACAGCCGGGCAGCAGAGCCCAGGGGAGGCAAGCACCTCGGGCAGAGAGAGGGTGTCTCTGAAGGAAGGGGGCGGGGGTTGGGGGATTTTCTGAACCAAACCAAGTAAATGACTACAGCAGCTCTTTAAAGGGGCGCCCATGGCCACGGGGCATCATCCACCACATGGGCAAGGAAGACTGAAGGCTTCTGAAACCCCTCCATCTGAACATCCTGTGATGGGAAGACCACCACATGCAGGAAGCAGGACTCTTCTCCAGCACTGTCAACGTTGAAGTGGGGTCCCCGGACATTTCTGCTTCTGGTGTTAGAGAGGCAACCTTCAGAAGACCACTCACTAGCAAACAAGGTTAACGAGAGGAGTGGGGTGTGTGTGTATAGGTGGATGGTGTGTGTATGGGTGTGTGTATGTGTGTATGGGAGTGTGTGTATGGGTGTGTGTATGTGTGTATGTGTGTATGGGTGTGTGCATGTGTGTATGGGTGTGTGCATGTGTGTATGGGAGTGTGTGTATGGATGTGTGTATGGGTGTGTGCATGTGTGTATGGGTGTGTGCATGTGTGTATGGGAGTGTGTGTATGGGTGTGTGTATGGGTGTGTGCATGTGTGTATGGGTGTGTGCATGTGTGTATGGGTTTGTGTGTATAGTTGTGTGCATATGTGTATGGGTGTGTGTGTACGGGTATGTGCATGTGTGTACGGGCGTGTGGATGGGGTGTGTGTGGATGGGTGTGCTATGTGGATGGGTATTATGGGTATGTGTGTGTATGGGTGTATGCCTGTGTGTATGTGTGTGTGGGTATGTGGGCACATGGGTGTTGGGGTGTGTGCACATGTGTGTGCCTTTGTGCATGGGGAGGAAGGCACACAGGTTGAAAGGGAGGCAGCTGCTGTACATCCCTTAGGGTTGGGATGCTCCTGGGTCACAGCAGCGTGCCCTCTGAGGCCTCCGGCAGGGGTCTGTGCACAGAGGAGTTTGCACCTGTGGGTGGTAGTCACGGAAAACCTCTGTGTGGCACCTCAGCACAGGGAGGCACTCCGCTTGAGCAGGAGCACTTCAGGGCTCGGGGTGGCTGGCCCATCTTCTGCTTGTCTCTGTCCCTGCACCCGCTTACTTCACGTCCATCCTCAGACATTCCTGGCTCTGCTTTCTCCCCAGCACTCCTAGCAGCTCTAGCCTTTGCTTCCCGGCGTCACAGTGACTCCACTGCCCACCACCAAATGCTCAGTGCAGTACAAAGATGAGCCTTCAAGGAATCTTGAGAGAGCAATTAAGATATTTCTTCTACGTTAATTTCTCTGAGGAAAACAAACTCCAACCACAGGACTGAGTGAGGGGTCTGCTGATGGCAAAGCAAACCTACGGCCAGCATCTGGGAGGGACAGCAGGAGGACAAGGTAAGTGGGGGGCCTTCCCTTTACTGAAAAATCTGTCACAGCCACTCAAATCCCAGATGTCATCACCAAAACACAGCAGAAAAAAATAATCATGAAAACTTGAAAATAAAGAGGAATAGAAATTATAGAGTATTTTTACAGAGGAAAAAAGCTATAATGCATTTTTGATTTACCCCTTCTCCCCTATCATCCTGAACTCTCTCCCCTTGCTTCTGCTCTTTAACCACAGCAAAAAAGATGAAGTTGATACCAAAAAAATATCGTGTCTTCCCAGGCACACAGACTGCAATGGAGCCTCTGAAATACTGGCCAGGTAGAAGCATCGGTGGTTTCTCGGCACCTCTAACCCACGAGCAGAAGTACCTACCAGATCAACCTGACTTGAATCAGCCAAGCTGGGCTGTGTCTGGTCGGCTTCCACAGAAGCATTCACTGTTGCTACGAAACCTGACCCCATCAGCAAGGCTTGAGCGAGCCCCAGGGCTGGGGGCTGCATGGTTCAAGACTGAAGCTGGACAGTGCAGCCTTAGATCTCGAGAGCCTGCCCATCCCAAACAAGGCCCAGAGATCCTGCTGGATACAAGATATGATGAAGAATGGGTCCTCTAGTTCCAAAGGAGAGCTAGAGCGGTTCCCCACCCCAGCCCAGACAAAACAAGAACAGGGGTATGGCTAAGGACAAGAAGCTCTGCTGTCCTCCAGAGACCCAGCAGGCTCAGCTCCCCGGAGACAGCCCAGTGTCACAGATGGAAGGACTCTGCCCAAGTGCAGTGAGCTCGGACAGTTCTTGGTCAAGGGCCCTTTGTGGACCAGCTCACCATCTTTGCTCAAGTGAGTCTCCTTCTGAGGCCCCCGAGAAGCTGAACATGTTGGATTAGGGCAGAGTACAAGACAGGTGTGTGACCCAGGAAATGACTCCCTTCTGCCACCCAAACACACCACTGAATCAATGGCTGCCATTCTGGACTCATCCCACATAGGCTGCAAGGGCTTGTGGGGGCTGAGATGCTAGACGGTTCCCCATGGGGCTGGGCAAAGAGGAATCTCATCTTGAGGGATCTGCTGACCAGCCTGTGTGGGGAAGAATTAGTCAGGCTTCTCTCTACATGTGTTCAGAAGTGCCACAGAGGATCCCTCTTTCCTTTAAATTATCCTCTCCACCCACACACTGCACCCTGAAATTCTACTTTTGGTAACAGCAACCGTAGGAGGCAGGGGCTGCTAACCAGGCCTGGTGCTCACCGAGCCGCAGAACACTCTTAGCCTGACCTCAGGCTCCGTGTCGAAGCTCTTTCCTGATCCATTCCAGGTCTCTTTCATCACAACCCAAACAGCAGAGTCTGCATTCTCTGACAGGGCCAACATAGCTCAGCTGGGGAAACAAACCACCTTCCAGTGCTCTCCATGGAAAAAGAATTAGCAAACTAAGCACTGCCTCATGCCTAGGAAAGGGAACACAGGAGCCCTCCAAAGCAGGCCTCCTACTCCAAAGCAAGAGTCACAGGTACTTCAGTATGGTCTCCATGGCTAGTTATGATCACAGCCCATCTTAGCCAGAGGAAGAGAGGAAATCACAGAGAAGAAGAGAGAAACACCAGACAAAAGTGGCCTACCTGCATGACTCAGCAGAGCTGGCAACCTGGAACCATCCAGCACTTCAGAGAGGGTGCATCTGTCGTGCCTCGCTTGTGACCCTTGGGGCCACCCTGGGAAGTTCCTATCTTACAGAGAGGATAAAGAGTCTTGGAGAAGCCAAAGCGCTTGCCCAGGGTCACCTGGATCGTAAGTGCAGAGGCAAAGCCAGAGGTCGTGTTGGTGGCTTACTAGGCAAGCGTTTCCACACTTGGCTGCAGAAGGGCTTATTGTCTGCTTTGAAAATAAAGAATTTAAGTGAAAGAAGGAAAATTAATAGTTGCTTGGATCACAATAAAGAAATGGCCCGATCTTCGTGGACATTGTGGGGCTAAACTGGTAGCAGTTGTCAGGCAGTGTCCACTTGCTCCCAAGATCTCGGTGGGACCCGTGAGGAAGAGATGCAGAATCCTGATAGTGGTTTTCCTCGTCCCTTCCCATCTGGGCTTTACCCAAAGAGGCTTCCATCCCAGTGCCAAGTAAGACTGGGCACTCTCTTCTCCATGGGATAAAGCCAGGGGACTCCCAAGGAAACTCCAGCATCTCTTGGAGCCTGTAGGCTGATGGGCTATTTCCATCTGCCACGCTCTCTTCCAACACTCCCCTCTCTTTGAGGAAGATGGGAAATCCCTTGGCACTGGGCTGCTCAGAAGAACCAGGTTGACTTGCTCAGAGAAGCCAAAGGCTGCCTTAGGCCTGTCCTGGGAAGGAATGGAAACGCCGAGACCCTTGGCCTCAGCACTGCCATGTTGCAGCAGTCCTGCCATCTGATCACACCTGGCATGTTTTCAAATCTGAGCCATTGCTTCCTGTTCTGCATTCACCTGCAGCTCTCTGGGACCTATTGTTTTGATTGCTCATGCCCACGTTGTCAGTTGTGGACACAGTGTCGTGGTGGCGGGGGGCGGGAGGGGACAGACAACAGGCAAGAAGACCCGACTCTCACTTACCAGCTCGCAGAGAAGTTATGATGCACATGGATGTAAGTCGCCATTTACCCATGAATCATTAATACAGAGACTAAAGGATTCTCCTGGCGTAGTGCAGAGCCAAGCCCAAACAGATATTTAAAAATAGATGTTTTGATGGTATAGTGATGATAAAAGCAGGTGCCTGTCACAGTGCGTAGACCAAACAAGTCGGATTGACATATATCTGGCATTTGGCATTGTACCGTCACGAGCACATCTTTCTGCCTAACAAGGAACAATGTATTTCTAGAAGTTTCCCAGTTCAGTTACAAAGGTCATTCGAAGTATAAAAATGCCTCTGAAAGAGACAAGGCTTCTGTTTTGTCTCTTGACTCCAACCCGAACCCCTAAAGGGTAAAAGATGTCATAGAGTTGTCCTGTCTCACATGTCCTTTGCTCACTAAGGTGAGAGAGCTTCACGCAAGCAGGGTAGTGGCCGAGGTTACAGGTTGTCAGAGTCGGGGGCAAAGTTCGGCTCGGCCCTTCACCATCATACTGAAATGACACCAGACGGGTAAGACAAGACCTGCATTCAAGAGGGGGCTCAGACACTCCCTGACCACGTGACTTTAGATAAGACACTCAGACACCCTTTGCCTCAATGCCTCATCTATAAAACACAAAGGATGGACTAGGTCATCTCCAGGGTCCCTTTCAGCTCCAAGGACCTCTACCTTTCTAAATAAATTGCTGTAATTTTTAAAATGTTTGCAGAGAGCCAAAGATACCACCCTCTGCTCAGAGAGATGCAGGCGGTGGACCTCGGGGGAGGTCATGCATGCTGTGGTGTCATCTTGATGATACCTGTGAAACAGTTGCATCTTGGTGCCCACAGGCCATTTTAGGGTCCAATCAAAGCTTCCCTAAAATGTCTGGTTTCTTCAGGAGGAAACAACCACAGGCAGAGAATCCAGCAGATAACACACCAAGGGCTTTTACCGTCTTTCTGATGCATAGGAAAGTGGAGTGACGCAATTTTAAGCTCCTACATTAGACCCTGAGAGGACACCAGTTTAGACTGCCAGGAAGGATGGACTTTGTGAAAACATCCTATTCCTTGTTCTAGGGCGGGAATGCATCTAAACTGAGAGAGATGGCTTAGCAGCAGGAATTCGAGGACCCATATTCTTCTCAGCACTCCCCTATGGGCTGTCAGTGCTGGCTGGGGGGTTACTTTTAGATTCAGTTTCTGTAGATTCGGCATCTCGCCTGCGACATTCTCGGAAAGGCTCTCAAGTGCACCCGTGTCTCTCCGCTCCAGCCGCCACCCGCTGAGCTCCGAGTTGCTGCCGTTTCCCACGCGAACTGCTGCAGTGGCCGCCCAACCTGCCCTTGCCTGGATCGCTCTCCCCAGTCTGTTCTGCAAACTGCGACAAGAACAAGATTCACAGACGTACATCACGATCCTCATCCCACCACGTGATTCACATTGACCGTGTTCCTTCACTTCTAGAGTAAGGACCAACACCACTGACGTGACCTTCAGGGGCTGTTGCCGCTCCTGACCCCTTTGTGGCCGCCGGCCTCATCGGACACCAGTCTCTCTTCCTCTGTGCTCCGGCCCAGCGGGAGGACGGGCTCTCTGTCCTCCTGCTCCACGACCGCCACTCGTCCTGTCCGCTCTGCTTCTCCTTGCGTTCCCCGTTGGACGTGCGTGCTCTCTGTTCCTCACCCTCAGATCTCTGGCCAGCCGCCACTTTCACGAGACAGGCTCCACTCGCCTCCCTGGCAAGACCAAGCTCGAGTCCTCGCAGGCAGTCACCGCGGCACCCACCTCCCTGCCACAGCTGCCTGAGCTGTGCCTTCCCAACCACCGGGTCTGCTTTCGGCCCACGTCTGTCTGTCCTGCTAGACTGTAAACTTCACGAGAGCAGAGGCCGTAATGATCTCTGTTCAGACACTACACTCCCCATGCCTGGTACAGCACTTGTCACAGGGTAACCACTCAGTAAGTCACATGTCGAATAAGTGACAGTGCTTGGCGCTGCAGAACATGCACTGATGAGTAAGGCAAGATCCCTGCCACTCAGAATCCCACGGCCATGAAACAGCAACTCTGAAAGAGGCTAGATTATGAGAAGTGACCAGGTACAAGAGGCGAGACAGCACTTTTTTCTCTGTCCTCTGATTTGCTGGCCCTTTTCGCCTTTCCACATGGACATCAGCTGCCTCAGTGTCAAGTGACCACGTGCCTCACTCCCATCTGTTTGCATTTTCCTACCTGACCCAGCATCTCACCTCCTGTGAACAGCACAACTGCTCCTTGCACTGGCACGGTTCTTACTTGTTGGTACTGTGGGCATGTCCGTAAGTTTCAAATAATTGAGACCACTTCGGCAGACACCCTGATTAGACATACTGAGTAATTTCAGCTTGTATTAAAGCAGTAGCCCACATTAGCCCACATCTGTGTTTACGGAGAGACTGGCACTCTCAGGCATGTCTGTCGCAACACGGGATGTGAGATCCAAAAGTGTGCAGCTCCTGCTCTGAGCTGCTGTGTGTGCGTTGGTTGGTAGCTCAGAGCTGGTGTTTATTGACAAGCATGAACACTGGAATGAATAATCATTATAAGCATTCCCTGCACATTTCCATCCCTCATTAGCAAAGCACACCCCCAAGCCTCTCTGTACTCACTCTGCAGACGGGAAAAGTGTTGAACAGGCCGACCCAGGGGCCCAGCGGCCGATGAGGGTTCAGCAAGATGGAACAGAATGGTGGAGTAGAATAAGCTGACACATGAGATCTTGGCTAGGACCCATTCATTTGTCCATCCACTCATTCATTCATTCCACAAACACTTTTTGAGCACCTGTTCTCTGCCACTGTGCTAGGCACTGAGTATATACTGGAGAACAAAATGAATGAGGTCCTGTCTTTACAGACCCTGGT
Organism: Galeopterus variegatus; assembly: GCF_000696425.1. Taxonomy (NCBI): domain Eukaryota; kingdom Metazoa; phylum Chordata; class Mammalia; order Dermoptera; family Cynocephalidae; genus Galeopterus; species Galeopterus variegatus. The sequence goes on along the minus strand of NW_007733402.1, from coordinate 57,167 downwards.
CTAGAGAGGACAGAAAGACATAGAACAAAGAATTGCTTTGAAATGTATGGACTCACAGTGTTATAAAGGAGGAGCCTGGTACCACGGACTTGTGCAATAAACACAGAGGACTATCCTACTTAAAGCATTATTATAAGCATTCCCTGCACATTTCCATCCCTCATTAGCAAAGCACACCCCCAAGCCTCTCTCTACTCACTCTGCAGACGGGAAAAGTGTTGAACAGGCCGACCCAGGGGCCCAGCGGCCGATGAGGGTTCAGAATTATAAGCATTCCCTGCACATTTCCATCCCTCATTAGCAAAGCACACCCCCAAGCCTCTCTGTACTCACTCTGCAGACGGGAAAAGTGTTGAACAGGCCGACCCAGGGGCCCAGCGGCCGATGAGGGTTCAGCAAGATGGAACAGAATGGTGGAGTAGAATAAGCTGACACATGAGATCTTGGCTAGGACCCATTCATTTGTCCATCCACTCATTCATTCATTCCACAAACACTTTTTGAGCACCTGTTCTCTGCCACTGTGCTAGGCACTGAGTATATACTGGAGAACAAAATGAATGAGGTCCTGTCTTTACAGACCCTGGTCTAGAGAGGACAGAAAGACATAGAACAAAGAATTGCTTTGAAATGTATGGACTCACAGTGTTATAAAGGAGGAGCCTGGTATCACGGACTTGTGCAATAAACACAGAGGACTATCCTACTTAAAGCATCGAGAATTCTTTCTGGGAAAGCAATATTTAAGCTCAGCTCTGAAGGATGGCAAGATGTCTAGCCAGAAAAAAATATAAGAGGATCAGAATTTTCTAAGCTCAGGTAACCAGACAGGGGAAGCCCTTAAGGAAGGAGAGAACATGCCCTGTCTGAGGAGCTGTGATCATCCAGAGTGACTAAAGCCGAGAGCTGAACGGGGAGAGGTGCAAGATGAAACGCGTTGAGAAGCAGAGGCCAGATCGTGGCCTTACAGACCATCGTAGATATGTTGAGCTCTACCCTAAAGTCCTTTGTAAGTTTGCACAGGGTTTTAAGCAAAGCAAAAATGAAACCACAATTGAGTGACGATCAGTCCCGTCTATCTCGCAGTCTCTTGGTGGGAAAGAAATGAGACCAAAGATAAATGTGCCAGGGGAGCCATAAAGCATGAGACCATTGCTGTCCTGGTAGAACCATTAGCAAACTCCGAAGTGTGGTAAAACAGCCCCTGTCAATTCCGCGGGAAGACAGGTTCCAGAATGGCTGCTCAGGCCATTTCAGAGACTCTGTCCCTGGAAGTGCCAAATGAGCTGGTTTTCTCCATGTTGGGTTGGTGTGCGATCTGATTGTCACTTACCATTTCCCAGGAACATGCAAACCAGTACCAATCAATGTCCTGTGTCTTGGGGAATCGATTCCTCTTGGCCTTTCCAGGGTCTCTGGGCACAGCATGTCGCTTGTTGACAGGAGTGTGCCAGCACCACAATGACAATGCTCTGCACCTACCCAGCAGATGGCCAGGGGGTGTCTCAAAGCATCTTGCACACACTAATTGAGTTAGTTTGTGACTACAGGAGCATCCCCAGCCTCTCTCAGCACCAAGGGGTCTGAGTGGGAGGGAGGACAGGAGACACAGGCAAGCCCTGCCTCCAGCATCCATTGGCTCTAGGGTGCAGGGAAGAGTAGTGGATGTGCAGAAAGTCCCCCCATTGCCAGCAGGAAGCACTCACACACATGCAGTCGTGTCTGGCACAGGAAGCATGTAGACCTCCTTGCTGTATGTGTTCACAGGGAAAGCACCGAGGCTGGAGGCTACAATGTGGGGGGGGGGGGGGGGGTGTCCCTGGTAGAGATAGAGGGTAAGAGGAAGGGCTTGCTTTCCTTAAGGAGTTGTGGATGTGGTTCTGGGAGTAGCTAAAGTCCGGCTTAGCAGCATGTGTGTGTGTAAATGCACGTGAGGAGGGGCATGAATTTATGATTGGCAAAATGACGCTAAGGCTAAGAGGAAGTGTCCTAGTCCATTCTTGTGTTGCTATAACAGAATACCTGAGACTGGGTAGCACAGAGAAAAGAGGAGTATTTTGCTCAATATTCTGCAGGCTGGAAAGTCCGTGATTAGGCACCTGCACCTAGTGAGGGCCTCAGGCTGCTTCCACTCACAGTGGAAAGTGGAAGCAGAGCCAGAGTGTGCAGAGAGATCACATGGTGAGAAAGGAAGTGAAAGAGAGGGAGGGGAGGTGCCAGGCTCCTTTTAACAACCAACACTAGCAGGAACTCATTCATTCCTGAGAGCTCACTCACTGCCCGGGAGTGTCTGAGGCATTAATCTATTCATGAGGGATCTGTCCCCAAGACCCAAACACCTTCCATTAGTTCCACTGCAACATTAGGAATCTAATTTCAATGTGAGTTTTGGAGGGGCAAACACATCTGAACTGTTCCAGGAGGGCTGTATATTCACACACCTGCAGGAAGGTGATCGAAGCACATCTGCCTTTAAGTTTATCTCTGCTTTATGATTTCTTTCTGTTCCATTCTCAAAGCTACCTTTAATCCTCATCCGAGCCCTGCAGATATGAGTGAGTAGTGTAGAAATCTAGCAAGTGGAACTATGCCCATGCCCTACTGTGTTACTGCCTTCCTGGCCCCCAGGGGAGGGCAGAGGAAAGAAACCAGGCTTTACATGAAAGTAGCAAATTCGAAGTCTGTTCTCCCACCAACAGCATGGAAGAGGCAAGAGAGACAATGTCCTTAGCACCTGGAGCTGCACTGAAGAATCAGGTCAGAAGGAGCAGGGGAGCAGAGCAGAGCTGCCCCATGGTGATGCCAACCTGCCCAGCCCACCGTGTCTGGAAGGTGCCGCTCAGCATGCAGAGGTGCTGACATCCACTGCTCCTGACAGTCTGGGTTGTCAGCAGCCACGGGCAACCTGTGGGCTGGCACTGAGTCACTGACAAGAAGAGCGGTCTGCTTCTGTCTCTCCTCTCTCCCTGGCCCAGGCAGCTGCAGGCGGACACAGCAGTCCATGTGCAGAAGGGCTCAGGCTGATGGGCTCCTGTCCAGGGAGCCAGGGTCGAGAAAGCCATAGCCCGCAAGCCAAACGCAATCACAAGCTCAGCAAGCAAATGGATGGGGCTCCTGGAGTTCCATCTGCCCAAGGCTGGTGTACAAGTCCACACATCTAGCACCCACCAAAAATATTGCAATGCAGTGCTTCGGGAGGCCAAAGGGGCCATGTCCACTGCCCTCACTCTCTACAGCAGAAAAACAAAAGCCCAGTTAAAGTCAGCGTGCATATTTCACTGGGGGTCAAAAAGGAGGAAAAAGATGAATTTTTTCCTGTTTTACTGGATGGATGGTTTTTGAGGCAGGAGAATATCGCAATTAATGCATTTGATTTAATCAGAACCCATTTAAAGTCCTGTTGAATGAATGATCGAGTGGACTGTGCTTTGCTAATTTTCATTACTGTGACAAAGACACACGAGTCGGTGCGGATCCACCTCGTCTTCCTCCTTCGGCAGTGAGGACTGTCCTCTCCCTTTCTACGTGTGACCAGCCTTCTCTCTTTGCCCTTTTATTAGGAGGCCAGGATGAACTATTTATGATAACAATGCAGAAACGTTCACTTGTTATCATCTATCTAACCTAGGATTTTGGCTGCTCTATCCAATTGGAACCAAGGAGCATACGTAGCTGGAACCATTCTACAGATTGGTAAACTAAGACTCAGAGAATGCCTTGAGTCAACCAAATGAACCTCAAAGAGTAATAAATTTAAAAGCCTCACTCTCAGCTTTCAGCATGCTCAGAGGCTGTGGGAAGTGACCCTGCCCCACGAAGCTGTAACCACCAGTGTAGCCCCGTGGTAGATGTGGGAGACCCAGGCCCAGAGCTGCTAGACCGCAAAGGCAGGCAAGTGCCAGCTGTTTAAAGAATCTTCCTGTAATGTTCCAGGCTCTGGGGATATGGACGAGGGTGCTAAGAATGAGAGAAGGCATGAGGGCAGACAGGGCTGAAGCAACACATGAGAACCTCAGGCCAATCAGGATCTCTGATTAACCTCAGGTTGCATATCGCTGCCCAGCTCCAGGCTACTGAAAAGTCTGCCTTTATGAGGCAGCAACTCCTGTCTCCTTCTCAGTACCTGCTATCGTCGACAGAATGTGGTCTGACCTTATTAACATGTCAGTCATTTTTATGGGATTGAGGGGCACATGATAGCTTGGGGGTAGGTGGCATGAATTCATGATTGGCGAGGGATGATGAGGTCTTGCTCATAACCACATGCTTGGTTCTGGTTCCTACTCTTTTCCAGTGAGCCTGGGCCTTGGCTTCTTCTGCCTGATCCCTCATGCACACTAGGCAGTCTCAGCAGGATCCTCAGCACTGAGGGTGAGGGGGTAAGAGGTGGGAAAAGAATTCGTCACAACTTGGCTGTAGAGCTTTCTCCCAGGTCTCACCAGAGCCAAACGTCCCAGTCAAAAAGCCCAAGGTCCTAGCACTTTCCTGAAGCAAGTTGCAGGAAGGTGCCTGCTAGGGAAAGAATAATCCTGAATCCCAGGGGATTTTCTATCCAAGCCCAGGGTGGGAGAGGAGGCTATGGGCTATGAATTAAGGCTCATAGATGTGTGCATGATTAGAGTCACAGGACAGAGGAAGACACCAGCAGATGTACTGTGGAGGAGAAGACAAACAAGAGGAAGGGTCTGAGCTCAGAAAAGAAACCCTCCAGGTTGAGATCAATCCGCCATTAGCAAGCAAGTGGCCCCTGTCTGGCCTTGCTGGCCTTGAGCTGGGCTATGCTTCAGGACCTGAGCCTGGGCTGCTCCTCACCCTCACCCCACCCCTGCCCCAGGGCCACGGTGCCATTTCTCAGAGATAAAGGAGAGGAAAGAGGCAACAGACGGGTTTCCACTCCCAGGCTGCAGGCCCGGGGCACTGGTTTTAAAGTAGAGACGAAGTGGTCTGGAAGTCATCAGAGGCTCTAGGATGCTTGTCTGAGATGGGTTCAGGGACTCTGCATTGTAACCTGCCCTTCCCCCCAGGTGATTTTCATGCAAATATCTCCCAGCCTTTTCTTCCTGATTCCCCACCCTGTTCTTCTCCCATAAAGCCCCCAGGCCCAAGGTCAAAAAGGCTCCCAGCACTGACCTGGTCTCTCCTCCTACCCTCACCCTGGGCAACACAGCGTCTCAAGACTGTGGCCCTAGAGTCACAATTAAATTGTCAACAGCGGTCCCCTGCTCTGTTCTGGGTGTGGGCTCATCCCAGTCTCCACTGGTGACTGTCTTTCCCATCCCAGAGATAGTGCCTAGAAAAGCAATTTATGACCATCCATCTCTCTCTGGAAGGCACCAGATGACAACAACATTAACCTTAAAATTATTCTGGGATGGAAATGTGTTTTACCAAGAAATAGAAAGCTGCAGAATAAAATGGCATCGAGGCCTAACCAGGTCAGGGTTTCTTTATGACATTAGCCTTGCATCTTTCGATGCAGGGAAAGGAAGTGGCTAATGAGCAGGTACTAACCCCAATAGGGGGAAAAGCACGGTTTGAAACAAGGTGGAAAAAAGTCTAAAGATCTAATAAAGGGAGTAAAAGAAAAGAGAAAGGAGAGGTCACAGGTAAGCCACTGCAGCTCATCACAACTTCTGGATCCAGCCACGTTCCGTTTCCCACAGGAATCCTTGGAGATGGATGTTTTCCTTCACTCCACCTACACCTTCTAACATCAACCTTCCCTCCTCCCTGCTGCAGATCGCTTATGCCAGGAACCTGGCACAATTAGCATAAAGAGCAGCCCTCAGAGCAGGTAACAGATGCAAAGATGGGACACTGGGGTGACGTCGGTGCCCTGCCCTCCCCGGGAGATGGCTTGCCATCATCATCTGCCATGCAGCTCAGGAAGCAGACTCAGAGGCTCAGAAAGCTGAGGCTCGTTCCCTTCCATAAAACTGTCTTTAGGTGTGGAAGCTTCTCCTGCAGGCCGGGGCTGCCTGCTCCCCACCAATGCAGCAGAGCTGTGTTTTAGGGTGCCAGGGTACCCCTAGAGGGAGGTATCACCCCATTCCTGACTTCCTCCAGGGTGCACTGCAATGCAGCTTAAGCCAACGGGGGCACACTCCCCTCCCTTTTGTAAAGTGTACTGTTCTGATTTCTGCCATGAGGGGCGCAGACACACAGCCAGGATTCCCTAGGGGTGGGGGTCCTGATCTCTGCTCCAGCTCTGTAGGAGGAGGGGAATCAAGTGAGGAGGCCCCGGCACCGCTTCCAATCGGGGATCTGCCTCTGCAGGAAAGTTTGTCTTCTCACGCGGTGGGCCCACAGCACACACCTGGCTCCCTCTACCAGGCTCCAGCAGGTACTGAGTGTTCTGCTGGCTCTGCCTTCCCCACTGAGCTCAGCCATCCTGGCTGAAACCCCCTGCGATGCTGCTTTAATTTGGAAGAACACCCCCCTCTGAACTTCTCAGCCTAAAACAAACACTTGGAACCTGGTTATGCAGAGCCCATCTCTGCTTGAAAAAGTACAATTTTAAAAGGCCTTACAAAAGGATTTCCTTTTTTCAGTTGATCCTCTCCTGTTTTCCCCCAACGAACTTCCCATGTTCTGGTTTCACTTTGGTAGCTTAGAAGTACTTAGGGAATTATATTCTCAAAACCAAAACCAACCAACCAACCAAACAAACAAACCTTAGCAAGTGACTCTAAATATAAAAATGTAAAATTGCATGTTTAATGATAAAAGATATGTCAGGCTCAAAAATCTTAGCATTCATGTCTGTGTATATATACATGGGAATTTAGGTTTAAGCTAATGTTTAACCCAAAACATGTATCTCAATTTGGAAAAAAAGAAATCTTGGCTGGGCTGGGGTTTAGCATGGAAACCCCAGACCCTTTGATGCTGCTTAAAACCTTGGCAAGCATAACCTGCCCCTTCAGCACTGTCTGAACGATGCCTGTGGGCATTCAGTTGTCTGCTCGCAAAGGACATGTGCCATTACCAAATCTATTAAGACATGTTGGATTTTGCAACGCTTCTACTAAGCTATTTTGCTAGGATTGCAGCATCTTACCTGTGTCACTGCAGATTTGTTTTCCCCAAATAAATAACTGCTGTGAGAGGTAGGATCACATTTAAATCACTAGATAAGGTAGAGAAGGTGCTGAGGAGAATCAGGTAAATCCGGATTCCCAACCTTCCCTCATAAGAACATTCCAAATTCTGTCAAAGGAAATTCACATTTCCCATGTGAGTAGTAGGAGAGAGAAACCGAGAGGATTCTGAATTTCAAAAGCATAATCTACCCATTTGGTGGAAGGAATAAGAAAATAGACAGGCGCTGGAAGGACAGCGTTAAGAAATGAAGGAGTACGTCCAGGAATGAAGGAGACGGGGCGAGGGGGGAGCTGAAGTGGGAAAGTGGAGGGGACAGGGTTGTGAAGAAAGGTGGGGAGAGGAGAGAGCGAGAGGAGACAGAAAACAGAGACAGGGAGGTGCAGAAAAACCAGAGACAGGAAGATCAAGACCAATTCCAAAAGGGGGAAAGACCATAATCGAGAAAGAAATAAGGATGCCCCATCCATCCTGCAGGTCCCAGCACAGGCGGCGAGAAGGATTTGTGACTGGGAGTTTAAATCCTCTTCTTCTACCCCTGGGACCACAACTGGTTAATGCCAGTTGGTACCTTTCATGAAACAGCAGTGCCTCACAGCACGGTGCAGATCTCGAACCCAGCTCACGGATCCCCCGGAATACAGAGCAAATCCCAAGCAGCAAGCCTCTGTGTGCGTGTGAGCAAGCCAGCCAGCGAGTGTGTGTGCACACAGCGAGCCACCTCTTGCACTCACAGGCGTCTCACACTCCCTCTCCTCCTCCCTTCCTCCTTGCCTCTCCTTCCCCCTTCCTTCTCTGCCCTGGCGTCCTGCGATTGCCCCAGGAAGAGAAAACACCCTTCTCCGGTACCTGGGATGAAGAGCAGGGCAGTTGTCACGGAGAAGACGATCCAGTAGGCAGGATGGCACATCTCGGCGCTGCGGTGCTCTCAGCGGCGGGGCTTGCTACTGCTTCTGCTGCTGCGACCGCTGCTGCCTTCCTCTGTGCTGAATTCTGAGCAGGTTTAAATCCAATGTTTGCAAAGGGAGGGAGAGAGTAGAAGAGAGAGAGCGCGTGAGATGGGAGCAGGCAGGCAGCGTCTCTGGTTTTTTTCTTGCACATACACACAACTGGTGAGAATCAGCAGCACCAATCTGGACAGGGCTCCGAGCAGACCTCCTCCGAGGCACGCATTGGCTCCACTCTCCTGAGCGACACCAGGAGACTTTCCTGTTGGGAAGGCTCCGCTCCAAGGGGAGTGGAAGCTGCCCCCTACTCCCCCCTCAGTGGGAGCACAGCAGTGCGTGTGGGCATCTGTGTGAGTATCCCAGTTTCTGAGGGGGGGGGGCAGTGGGGACAGGTCTGGCACTGCAGGTTTAGACCTTACCCCGTCTGGACTCAGGGCATACCAAGAAAGGAGGGTTGCTTCTTGGCAGATATGTGACTAATGCCCGTGCCAATTCCTTCCCATCCTTCCTCCTCCTGGTCTCTGGGCAGGGATGCGGCAGAAGCTGCAGCCCCCAGGGAGCGCTCAGACATCTGAATCCGTACCCCACTCCCCCTTCTGCCTCGAAGAGCTCTTGGAAGCAATTCAGCTTTCCAGCAGGAAGATGGGCACGTTAAGGTTTTTTCCCCAAAGATGCAAAGAGAATTGGCCAGTTCCCCACAATTAGAGCATTCTGTAACTCTACCAAGAAAGATGCTAGAGAAGCTCAAACAATTGCTGTGATTTCAGCATGGGCAGGGATGTATTCAGATTAGATTTCGAGAGGGTGGAAACTTGCTGAAGTCATCCGCAGTTTTCAGGATGAGAAGGCCACCGAAGGATACCTGTGGCTCTCTGCCTTCCTGTTTTGCTTCTCCATTTCATGGTACAGGCTGTCCCTTCCTCTGCAGCGGCAGTTTGTGCGTACCGGTGCACTATATCTGGGTGTGACATACTCGGAATTCTCTCCTGCTTGACACCTGCTCTAAAAGGCCCACAGCTCTCCCTGAAGCGTGCTGATGATCGCACACTTTGCTTGCTGTGTGATGCCACCACTCCACTACTCTGAACTTTGAGAATCTGTGATTAGAACAGCAGTAGGTATTACAGTAGGAACTGGGCAGACTATTTCTGTCCAAGGGTGCCCTCCAAAGACCCCTCGGCGGCTTGGATTTCTTCCCAGCTCAGTGTGTGTGCAGCTCGGGATGTGTGAGTGACTCACTATGTAAGAGCACATCTCCTTCCTCCTCTGCTACGATTCCCAACTGTTCCCAAGTTCCTACTATGTGACAGGCATGTGCATGTGTATGTTATTTTAGTTAATCCTCACCAGACCTGCCCCATAGGCATCCCCTGGGTTTTCATAGGGAGAAACTGAAGTCAAGAGAGCTTCAGAGACTTGCCAACCGCCACACAGCTCACGAAACAGGATTCAAACCCAGGTCTGTCCTACTACAAAATCCACACCACTTCTAATAAGCAGCCACTTGCCAACAAGTTATTTGGGTCTACCTGAGCTCTGGTCTCTCTATAAAATGAAAGCCTGTCTGCTTTTGAAGAAGTAAAGCCATTGGTTACTTCCCCCTTTATCAACAAGTGGGAAAATTTAGGAGTCAAATAGAAAACAGAGGACGATCATCACTTAACATTTATGAAGCACCTACTTCATATAAAGTCCCTTTTTCAAAGCTGGGAATATAAAGAATATAATTGGTTTGTGTCTGTAAAGGGCATACAATATATTTGAAGAAACCAGCCGAAATTTATCATATTTGTGAATGTACATAAAATAGGGCACATACATACTAAGTCTTAAAGTCAGATTCTGTAGTGCCAATTCTGTAAGATGCAAACATCTTACTCACAAGCAAATTGATCTGTGAGTCCTTTGAACAATGCTGGAACCCTACAGAAGTTTAGAAGAATTATCATCAGTGGCTAAATCCACTGGAGAATTCAAGTGGCTTGAAGTGGGGGAAGGGATCAGGTGGCCATAGGAATGAGGTGGGTGTACCCAGGAAAGGAGCAGCAGACACAGATAGCAACACTTTAGGGGAAAGCTGGGAGAGGAGCTGGGGGAGCAGCTGGGGGACAAGAGAAAGACCTTGAGTCCTGGATCCAGGATTTAGAAATTACCGCTGGCAAAGTCATTTCTCTTTGAGCAGGGGAGTGCTGTGAATGAGAAGGAGTTAATTTCTAGTTGTAGTGCATAGGACAGATGAGGCAAGCATACTTGCAGGTAGGCACAGCCCAGGTTTGATAGTTTCTGGAACTGGGTGGTGGCAATGGAAGAGGGAGAGAAGGGGGCTCTGTGTGAAACATGGAAGAATCAGCAGGACTTGGTGACTGATGGCATCATACAAATGATATACATCACCTGCTCCCCCCCTACGGGCTAAGGGTTTTAAAAACATCTTCACGTTGCATCCCTAGCCTTGTTCCCTAAGAAGATGTAATTCTGTGTTTTGGAAAGATGAAGAAACTGAGATTCAGAGAGGTTAGGTGATTTATCCAAGATCACACAGCAAGGTAGTGACACAGCCAAAATTCAAGCCCAGGTTTTTCTGTTTCCGAAGTGAATGCCTCCCTAAAAAGAAATGATAACATTGAGCACTATCATTTTATTGAATATCCATGTGCCAGGCCCTCTATTATTGCCCTAACATATCCCTTCTTTTCTTCTCAACGATCCAGTGCAGTAGGCATTATTATCCACATAGCATAGAAGGAGAAACTAGAACTCAAAGAGCTTAAATAACTTCCCCACTGTGGCCGGGCTGCCCAGGCTTGGAGTGGGGATTTGAGTCCAGGCTGCCATCACCACCCAGCTCTCAACCACTAAGGGAACAGAGGAGAGGCACTGCCAGCCCAGGGGAGGCCGAGCTCGGCACTCAGCAGGCCCTCCCAGCACCAGCTGTGTGCTGAGCAGCTGAGGACACCGAGAAGCATGAGGCACAGCCTCTAACCCCATGCTCCGGAAAGGGGGACACATACCACACCCTCAGCCAGCTAATGAGGGGACAGGAACACACCTTTATTAACTTTTATTGGGCCGATCACAATTCTAGGAACGTCATGGGTGTTTTCTCTTAATTCTAACTGTACCCTTATGGCTAGCCCATTCCACGGATGAAGAAATAGACCAGGTCATAGAAAGTCCCAAGTCCCTTCTCTAAGACTAATAAGTAGTAGAGAAATCTAGATCTTTCTTGCTCCAAAGTTTATGCTCTTTCACTATTCCCTGTCACCTATATTTTTGTTTTAAAAACACCCATTTGTTCTACCAACCTCTTTCCTGATTCACAGGCACATGCACACAAAGACCCTGTACCTCTTAGTTAAATTCACATTTAACAAACATCAATGTATATCAGGAAGTAATTTATTTTTAAAATTTGTTTGCCTAATAAAAATCTTTCTTAGGGAAATACAGAAATACATATTTACATTGATCAATTCTTCTAGGTCTACTATATGATTAAAACATATGTCTCCTTTATTTTAAAAAGAGTAGAAGAAGAAATATATAAATGCATATTTAATCAAGTATTTTTAAAATTTGTTTGCCTAATAAAAATCTTTCTTAGGGAAATACAGAAATACATATTTTCATTGATCAATTCTTCTAGGTCTACTATATGATTAAAACATATGTCTCCTTTATTTTAAAAGAGTAGAAGAAGAAATATATAAATGCATATTTAATCAAGAGATGGCACCAACTCTGTAGAGAGACATTATAGTCTACTGGGTCTATTTAAACATCTTGAAAAAATACAAATACAAATAAAAATACTTCAGTGCATGTTTACTAGAGGGGGCTGTTCTCTTCTCTGGCGCAAATAATACGCAATTTTATACTTTCTGTGAATCTTTTTTTTAATTCCTCCAAAGCAAACAAAATCACCAAAACTATATATAAATAGTGGTAAAGTAGAGGAACAAACCAACCCAAACCAGCAATTGTTCGAGGAGGCTGACTGTGACACTTCCTTCTGCCCCTGGACAAGGGACATTGCTAGCAAACCTCTTCAGAAGCAGTGACCAGCTCCTAGGAGCTAGATGAGAAATGCAGAACACTGGGTCCAGGCTGGGTCCTTCATCTGTCACAGGTGTGTGCCCGGAGTCAGATAAGTCCTGTCTCTTTCCGTACTAGCTGTATGACCTTGGGAAAGGACACAGGGACTCCCTCTGATCCATATTTTTTTCTTTTTTTATAAAAAGGGCCACATTATTGAAGAGATTTCCTTTTGGAATTTCATCTATTCATTCCTTCATCCATCCATGAAATAAACATTCATTATGTACCTAGTATGGGCCAGGTACATACCTACTATGTGTCATGTGCAAGAGATGTAATGTAAAGCAAAAAACTGTCCTCACCCATCCAGTACTCATGGAGTAGTCGGTGAGACCGACATTAAACTGTTAATTATGTAATAGATCACATTTGTGACAAATGCGTGTAGAAAAAAATCTAGGTTTATAGGAAAGCACAAAACAAAGCCAACACCCCTGGGGAAGGAGAGATATAAAGAGCAGTCGGTGAGACCGACATTAAACTGTTAATTATGTAATAGATCACATTTGTGACAAATGCGTATAGAAAAAAATCTAGGTTTATAGGAAAGCACAAAACAAAGCCAACACCCCTGGGGAAGGAGAGATATAAAGAGTGTGTGAAGACTGCCCGAGCAAGACACTTCCAGGAGGAGAGAGGCACACGAGAGAGGCGCACGTTGTTCCTGGCAGAACAGCAGGTGCAGCACCCCAAGGCGGGGCTGGACTCTTACAGACATTGAAGGCTCCTTGGTGCAATTCACATGCACCCAACCTTGTACCAAATCAACTCTGCAGTGAATAGTGTTAAGATGATGGATTGGTGCACTTGGAGCCTGACTAAGGGACAAGGAAGGATGGAATTTTAGATACTATAACACTGAGGGTTTTCTCCTGCAGAAAATAAAAAGGGGAAGATGATAAAATACTACAGATTAAAATCTGACTCTGCCACTTTAGCTCTAAATATTCTGAAATGAACTGGAGCCTCCCAGACTGTAAGTGGTTCCCTGAGAGCAAGTTAGAGAATCTGGAAGCCACATAAACTCCTTTCAGTGGCAAAGGTGCCATTTAGTTCAGAGGAGTAATAATTTATTAAATTACCAGCTTATGACTGGAAGAGTCAGGCCTTCCTCTGAAGTCCCAGAGACTTGCTTGCAATGGGTGCCTTACTTCTGGACTCAGGTCTTCGTCTATTTCTGATACTTCCTGCCCAAGACAGTCTTAATGCCGTTTATGAAATGCCCACCACATGCCAAGTTCCCTGAGAGGTGGGCCAGCATGCACTGTGTGCACTGTCCCCACCAATCCCTTCTGCAAAGTGGATGTCACACATGCACTCTCCAGACATGTCGGCCAGAGCATTGGCAGGGCTGGGACTGACTCAGAGCTGTCTGACTCCAGAGACCAACTTCTCTCCACTCTACCTCAGGTATCTCTGATCCACTTACATGAAGCCCCTTTAATATTTACTACACAAACGTCAGCATCACACACTTTTTAAAATTTAAAAAACTTGAAGTAATGTATTACATGGTTTATCAAGTTACTAGTGTTAAATGCTGAAGACTGAAAACAGCATTCCAAATCCCACTCGTCAGAAGCACCCACTTCCATCTCTTACAGCTGTTTCTTCTGCCATTTTCTTCCTTATTTCTTTTAAAACTGTACTAATACTTCCATTTCTTGATTTAATGATTTAAAAAATTATCTGTTGACTCCTTTCTACAAAAGATGAGGCTTTAGCCCCGTTGACACCATTTCTACAGCTCTCTTCCCCCCATTAACCCACCATAAATATGTTACAACGTTTGATTACATCTATATTCAGAACTGGCATTCTTAAGATTATTTAACTATTTTCTGTGCAACTTTTTGCTTTTTCTGGAGATAATATTTGCATTTTTGTTTCATTTGCTTAAATTTCTATGTACTTATCATTAAATCTTTCCAAACTCCCTGCAAAACTCTAAAATCCCTCTCAATATAGTTGAGTACATTGGGTCATCTAACAATATTGTGTTTTAAAAGCACCCCCAGAGCCTTCCACCCCCACCCCAGCCTCAACTGTCCTCTAGGGCTTCCCTCTGCGAAGAGCACAAAACGTCCCATGCTTCTCCCTTGTTTTCTGGGTCTAGGTTTCCTTCTTTCTTGGTGTTCTTTCTTGTTTTACTATGACACATCTTTTTATAGCTTGCCTAGAAAGCATTATGAGGTGATCATATAGGAGGACCTTGCATATTTGAAAATGGCTTTATTCTTACCTCACTCGATTTAGGTACAGTTAGTTCGGCTGCAAATAGAATTCTAGGTTGAAAATGGATATCCCCTCCAAATTTTGAAGCTATTTCTCCATTTTCTTTTAAATTTAAACATTCCTCTTGAAAAGTCTGGTGAATGTCAATTTATGTTTCTTTGTATGTTAAATGGCTTTATTGTCTCTCAGTAAACAAGCAGGATATTCTCTTTATCCACGGTTTCTCAAAATTCTGCACAGACATTTCTTTTTGTGTGTGTGCGTGGCTGGCTGGTATGAGGATCCAAACCCTTGACCGTGGTGTTATACTTAAAACATGCTCTAAACAACCGAGCTGACTGGCCAGCCCACACGGATGTGTCTTAATGTGGCTCTGTTTTCTTCCATTGTCTCAGACACTCGATAGCCTCTTTTAATATGGAAAATTCATGCCCTTCCACTCTGGGAATCTATAAAAAAATTATACTATCAAATTATTAATTTCAAACAGTCTTCTCTGTGCTCTGATTTTTCACAGTGCCCTATTCATGTTCTGTGGTTACAATATCTTCTCAATCTCTCTGCAGATGTTCTTTAAGGCTTTCTAAGTTTCCTTTTGCTGCCAGCACGTTCTTCATTTCCTTAGAGTCCTTTTTTCCTGCTCATTTGTGCTCATCTTTGTCTTTTATGTAGGAAGGCTTCCTCAACTGTGTAGTGATCGTGGGTCTTCCTTTTATATTTGACAGTAAAGCAATAGAAGACTGACTTGGAATCTCTGTGTTCATCAGTGGAGTCTATCTACTGGTGGACCCCTTAAAGATGACCAAGCAAGGAACTAGGCCTGGGACCCTTTTCCCCAAATGTCAATATTTGTGTTCTTTTTGTTTTGTTTTGTTTTTCAGGACCCCGTCAAGTTTCTCCAGAGAGCAGTCCTTCATTCTCTTGCCAGGAGGTAACATGCTGATCCTTGTCACTCTGCAAGAAGACCCAGTGGGTTTTGCCACTCAGGACGGAGACGCTCAGCCTCTCTGTTTTTGGGGGAGGGGGGCCTCAACTCTCTCCTGCGGCTGAGACTGGAGCCTCTCTTCCTCAATCCTTTCAAAAAATAAACTTACCGTTCATGCCAAAGAGGGAGGATCAGATAATTCTGCCATTGGAGAGCGTCTGATACAGACTTTGGACTATTGTTTTCAGCCCTCCCGGTGTCCATCTTCTGAGGTACCCTGAACCTTCTGTCATCCCCAGACCTGTCCTGGGTTCTGTGGTATAAATCTGCACAGCTCTCTCTGTTGTGATCCTCTGCAGACCCTTCAATCTCAGCTTTCTTTACTAAGTCAGTTGCCAGTCATATTTTCCTTTTTCCAAGAAGAATTTCCTCTCCCACCCACTTTTATTTCCTCTTCCAGTTTTTTCATCAGTAAATTGTATACTGTCTCATATCATTTGCTATGGTTTTTGTGAGATTTGAGAAGACACTGAAGTCAGTCCTCCTTGATTAACTGCATGCTAGTTCATGCAGTTCATGGTGGTAAACCAGAAAAGATGACAAACATAATTCTCAAAACACCTGGACTACCAGGCTACGTTTCCCACATAGAGCTAAAGACCTACACAAACAGGAGAAACTGAACCATGAGCTACTGAAATACGAAACTGAAATGCTGAAATACTGACACTGAAATAGGCTGATGTGCACACGGAGGACCTGCACATCTACAATCTCACGTATTTGCTTCACCCCCCTAGCTACTGAAATACGAAACTGAAATGCTGAAATACTGACACTGAAATAGGCTGATGTGCACATGGAGGACCTGCACATCTACAATCTCACGTATTTGCTTCACCCCCCTGTGAAGTAACACAGAGGAGGGATTAATTAGCCCTATTTCCCATGCAGACAAATAAGGAGGAATTGAGGTGAAAAGACATTCCCCAGAAGACCAACAAATCAAGGATGAATCTGGGACTAGAACACGTATATCCTAATACTTTCCTATCAGCCAATCCCAACAATTAATGCTCCTTTCAATTATGGTTGTTACTAATCACATAAGCATTACCCTAGCTCTCAAACAGCCCAGAGACCGGCTGGATTTGCTCAAGACAGTACAATAGCCAAGCTCACATCAACATAAGCCTTTCTACTTTGCCATGCCTGCTCCAATTTTAGCTAGGTATTGAAGAAAATGGCACTAGTTTTCACCTTTGTATGCAGTTCCCCTGCACACCCCAGAGTGGCTCTCAAGCAAGAGCCAAAATATCCTTTGTAGTTGGGGGTGGGGAAGTCATTGTCCCCTTTCCAAAGTGAGGAGCAGGAAGATGACAGGACACCCTCAGCAGTGCAAGCAAACAGGTAAACAGGCACAGCCAGCGTGGCTCAGACTCCCACCCGGAGCGCTGTGGCTGTCCCATGGCTGTCCCATAGCTGGGGCTGGCCTTCCCTCTGTCTCCTCCCTCTCGCTCCCCCTCCCATTTCCTGTCCTCTTTTCCTCCCTGTGTGGAGGCCCCTCTTCCCTCTCCTGTGCCCTTCTCTCAATGAAAAGGCTACTCTTCTCTCCTTGACATCTTGTTAGCCTGTGAATACACATCTATTGATTTGCATTTGGTGGAAGGAAAAGTGAAGCGGGTGGGGGAGACACACAGTCACACACTCCCTGACTTTGTGGCTACCAAGAGGGCATGTTGGAGCAATGGCCGAGAATTTTAACGGTGCCTCTTCCTGCCTCCCGGCCCTGCCAGCCTCTCCATCACACCAGCTGCTGCTTGGCTCCGCCTGCCCAGGCCCACACTGGCTAGAGGCATCCAGCACAGCAAGCGTCGCTGGCTGCGCGCCTCCTCCACTCCTTCACGCACACTGCTGACAGTGACCCACTGTGTGAAGCTCCAGACCAAAATAACTTTCCTCGCAGGACAGGAGCTCGGGAGAGGCAGGAGACCTTGTTGTTAGCAAAGGCTGGCCCCAGAGACTATGTGACAATGACTTCAGTGCTTGTACTAATGCTTTTACTAATTTTAAAATAAAGCTCAAGTTATTAAAAAGCATACAACTAGGGATCGTACACCCAGGTTACAATCCAGGTTCTGACATTTTCTATCCATGAGGCCATTAATTCCACATTCCTTTCTTCCCAGAGACCAACACTTAGTGCATGGGAAATGCGCAGGTTTTTAAAGGATTACACCGGGATCCATCCCAAAGCTGCACAGACATGCAGGGCTGGCTCTGCCTTGTCCCTGCCATCTTTGGGGGCTGGGAACTCATCCTCTATGTGGTTAGAGTGGCTGAGGAATCTAACAGGTTATTAGTTCAACTCAATATGCATCTTTCTACATGAAAAATTAGATCAGCATCTAATCTCGGGTACTTTTAGCTTATTTTCAGGTAAATTTGCCAAGCATTCAATCATCAACATTGCTGAGCACCCATTGGGCACAAAGAGAAGCTGAGTTTGCCCAGAAGACTCAGCCTGTGGAAGACAGAGCCAGGCCCTGATGCAGCGTGCCATGCTCCACAGAGAGAGGGGGAGCAAACAAAGGCAAATGTCAAAGCCCCTGGAAAAGCCACCCAAATGCCCCAAGTCATTACTGGGGTAGCTGACAGGAAATTCTCCAGGCCTGGCCAAATCCGCGTGTTTCACTAAGAATGCACTGACTATTAGCCAGAGATAGTGGTGCCATTTAAATGAAATCAGCCAGCACAGTATTTTAAATAATCCCTGCTTTGGTTCAGTCCACATGCCCACCTTTTTTTTTTTTTTTTTTTTTTTTTTTTTTTTAAAATCCCCCTTTTTTTTTTTTTTTTTTTTTTTTTT
>NW_007733402.1:8381-37992 GCF_000696425.1 Galeopterus variegatus | reverse complement strand
TGGACCGGGGACCGGCAACGGGATCGCAACCCTCGGTGTTGCTCCCGCGCCTCGCTCAGCCAGTGAGCGGGAACCAGTCAGTATGTGGGATCCGAACCCTCGGGCGGGAGCGCCGCCACGCTTCCCAAGCGGCACATGCCCACCTTTTAAAACGGAAACACTGGACCAAGCAGTAATGACAGAGAAAAACCAAACTCGAGCTACATCTGTTTGGACTGGAAATTGTGGACAGCTCAAGACTGAAATGAATCTGACTTCCCTCTTCGGCTGAGGGTTGATCTGCTTCACAACAGACAGCGCACTCACATGAAGATGCCCTCCTGCAAAATTAGGTTCTTCAGTCTTCACCAGGCCCCTGCGCTCGACTCGCTTGCTTCTGTTTTCAATATTTCCTTGAAGGATGTAAGAGCCTCTGAGGCCTCCAAAGTTCAGTTAAACTAAAGATCCTTTAGTCAGGATGTGAACCCAAAGACGCCCCTGCTCAGAAGTCCACACTACCGAACCGCGGCTCTCACCAGGGGAGCCCTGAACACAGCGTTTTCGCTTTTTTTGCTGAGGGGCTGGCTGGGTACTCTCTGGAATAAGCAATTCTGCTCCAAATCTTTGTCGTGCTTGGAACACAGACATTGATATAAATGAGAAATCAGAGTCTGAGGAGATTACCTGGACTTTGTGGTAGTAGAGCTTGGAACTGAGTTTTGAACGGGCTTGTGCTCCTTTGTTACCTTTAACAGGAACTACGTGGGCTCTCATTACTTCCACCGCCAGCAGAGGCTTTGAATCTGCCAGGAAAATTGAGTCTGTGGCCCTAGCAACCCTGGAGCAAGGAGGATGATGAAGTCAACAAATTCCAATGACCCTTGGCCTCCTTTCCAGATGAATCTCGTGTTGCCTGACATTAATGTTCCCAGAGCCTACTTAACTACATATATTCTTACCAGAAATGCATGGTGGAGAAAATAACTTCATTAATATCGTGACAAAATACCAAAACAGGAAGTCAGGCAGTCAGTTGTTGCAGATAAATCTACCCACAAAAAAATGACCTTTGCACAGTGTCCCTGTGACCCCAAGAAGCTACCCAGGACACCTCACCGAGGAACTCGCTGTCATTGTCAGGTGTCCTTTAGGAACCACCTGCCATCAAAGCTTAGCCCTGGGACCCACTAACACCACCAGTCCTGAAAGATTCCGGAGTCCCCAGAAGACAGCGTGGTTGTAGGCCGCCCCCTTCCCCACCACCAACACAACAGCATTTAAGGGGGAACTCAGCTACTGGAGACTTCTGCCAGGACCGCCAGAGCCGGGGATCAGAGCTAAGAAAAACAGAGCCAGACACGCAGGCAGCAACAGGTCCAGCTGTGCCAAAGGGCCCACTTGCCCCTACGTTCTCCAGGCTGTGACTTTTTGGCCATCACCCTGGAGCATCAAGGCCTCGCAGCTCCCACGCTCTGATCTCTGACAGCAAAGAGGAACCCTTCCTTCTACTGGTGCTTTCATTAAAGGTTCCAGTAACCTTTTTAACCACCCTTTATGGAAGGCAGCCCACAACTCAGGTCCACAGCCTCCAACATCTGTCTTTTGGAATAGCATGTGCCAGGGATTGCAAAGTGGCAGCCTGAGGGCCAGATCTGACCCTCCGACACATTTTCTATTGTCCAGCAGTATTTTTTAAATAAAGAATGCTGTCAGTATTTAAACATCTGCTTATCCGGATTTTTAATTGCTGTTGAAAAATCAGAAGGCCTGGCCATGGTGATTCTCCAGTCCATCAGAACAAAAATTGTCTAGAGCTCTGGCTGTCCCACAGAAAGGGGAGCATCGTCCATTCTACAGCAATCCGCTTCGTTCATTTACATAACCTGCCCCTGCTCCTAGGGTGTAGTATCTCTCTCTCTTTACCCTCACTTTGCCCCTTCTATAATTATTATAAGCTAAACCACAGACTGCCTTTATCCTGACCCAAGAAAACACCACCAGAGGCTCAAAAATTATCCACCTTCCCCCAAGTAAGAGAAACAGTAGAGATCATTTTGCAAGGGCTCAATGTTAGCCATCTGGATATCTCAGAATGCTGACCGTGAAGCTTCATTACATTTCTATAATCAGGTACAGATAAAACTGTCCTCCCAAGAGGGATGTTCATGTTCCAGGAAACTAAGAAAAAGAGAAGGAGGAGGTGAAAAGTCATGTGCGCCCTTCCTAGGCACCTGTGGAAAACGGGAAGAGCTTCCGTCTGCCCCGCAGAGCAGGTCAGTGGGCTTCAGCAAGGGCCAGGGAAGGAGGCAGGCCCAGGGAGGGCCGGCTTAGTGACACCAGGACCATTTCCAGGATGTGGATGCAAAATGAAAGAAGAAAATTCTTCAGTGGCATATTCAAGCAGGAGAGAAACCTGTTCAGAAACAACCACCCAAAACCCTTTATTTTCTGTGATGCTTCACCGTCTGCTTCTTAAGTACAGATTTTGTAGGAGGGACTATGAAATTTGGATGATGGTGTAAAGAAAACTCTCTGTTGCCCACAAGGATAGAGAAAAATGAGAGAGGGAGGGGGGGAGGGCAGGGAAGCAGCTGGTTCCACAGAATGAAAGCCAGCAGGACCCCGTACCTATTGAGCCTTTGGGAGACAGAGCTTTGAAAGCAAGAAGCCATGTGGGTAAGTGCAGCCCCTCCTGCCCATCCAGGCCAGGGAGCAGCCTGGAGTGCAGGGACTAATTTGTATGAAGAGCCCTTGAGAGTTTTCACATAACGTGCAATGGAAACATCATCTGGTGACTCTGTGCCTGGTATCTCACATTCTCTGATTATCTGAGAGCGATAAGGGACCAGAGCAGGCCCCTGTCTCGTGCAGGCCCCTCTCTCGTGCAGGCCCCTCTCTCGTGCAGGCCTCTCTCTCGTGCAGGCCCCTGTCTCGTGCAGGCCCCTGTCTCGTGCAGGCCCCTGTCTCGTGCAGGCCCCTGTCTCGTGCAGGCCCCTGTCTCGTGCAGGCCCCTGTCTCGTGCAGGCCCCTGTCTCGTGCAGGCCCCTGTCTCGTGCAGGCCCCTGTCTCGTGCAGGCCCCTGTCTCGTGCAGGCCCCTGTCTCGTGCAGGCCTCTCTCTCGTGCAGGCCTCTCTCTCGTGCAGGCCCTTGTGTGCAGGTCCCTGTCTCGTGCAGGCCTCTCTCTCGTGCAGGCCTCTCTCTCGTGCAGGCCCTTGTCTCATGCAGGCCTCTCTCTCGTGCAGGCCTCTCTCTCATGCAGGCCCTTGTCTCATGCAGGCCTCTCTCTTGTGCAGGCCCCTGTCTCGTTCAGGCCTCTCTCTCGTGCAGGCCCTTGTCTCATGCAGGCCCCTGTCTCGTGCAGGCCCCTGTCTCGTGCAGGCCCCTGTCTCGTGCAGGCCCCTGTCTCGTGCAGGCCCTTCGACAGGCGCCCTCCCTTCTCTGAATCTTCTTTCCTCACCTGATTAATCAAGATAAGAATGTTCATCCTGCCTGAGAGCAGCCGTGAGGAGGAAGTAAGATGTGAGAAGGAAGTAAGAGGTCTGTAATGCATCCAGTCCAGTGCTTAGGAGCTCAGCAAAGGGCAGCTGTTGTCATTACTTGTCCCACAACAGTCTGGCTTATTGGTCTCTAGAATGTCTCAATCTCAGGCTGATTTTGTAAATTCCACCTTGGAAATTTCCTGGCTCATATTCCAGGTGGAAATGCCCCTACACCCCCATAGTGACCTTGAGCAAATTGCCTCCCAGGATTTAACTTCCAGAAACTCTTCATCACACTCTTTCTCCGACCTTCCTGCCCATGAGGAGATTCCCTTCCGGAGGTGTGGGCTTGACATAACCACAAGGTCAGAGCTCTTCCAGATTCTCTCTCCCAATGTCTGCTTTGTCCTGCTCAGCCCGGGTCCTACCTGCTCCCACACCCCTCACTCCTGTCCTCTCTGTTCCCCACAGCATGCTTCAGGTGCTTTATACTTGGCTCTGGGTCATCTGGTTTTTCTCATTGTTCCAGTCATTAAAAAAAATCAGAAATATGGAAACTTACTCTTAACACCGTCACAAATAACTTCTGTCTCAGTCAAGTGAGGATTACACCTAAAATATACACAGTAGTGGGCTAGGCTACTTCATGCATAATTAAGGGTTTGATTTCTTCTTTCAAGTTGTCAAAGAAATGCGCAAGCAGTTGATTTTGCAGAGGTGGCAGAACCTTATGGAAAACAAGGCAGCAGACCTGCGATGTAGAATCTCCACGCAGGGTGGCTAGCTAGCCTCTCTCACCTGCAGCTTCCTCATCTGTAAAGTGGGGATAGGCACAGTAACTATCTCCTTACATCATTGTGTTCCACACAGAGCACAGTGCCTGCCATAGAGAAAGTACCCAATTGATGGTAACCCATTCCAAAGGTACCCCATCAGCATTTATTTAGCAACTGTCTTTGCTGGACGCTATGCTAGGCACTAGAGATACACACAACAGACAGCAACACCAGATGAGGCCTCCACCCTCCTGAGTTTAAAATCTTGAGGAAGGCAGAGACTTTGTCAAATAGCTATATACGTAGATATAAGTTATCATCATGACCATTGCCTTGAGATGGAGGTACATTGTATGAAAAGAGGAGAAATGACCTGGTTTGACAGGTCAGGGAAGGCTTCCCTAGGGAAGACAGATTTCATCTGAGATCTGAAGGATGAGTGAAGTCATTTAGGTTAGAGCAGAGAGGTCTTGGGAAGAGGACATGGCACATGTGGGAAATGACCATGGCCCATTTAAGGCACTGAAAGAAGGCCCAGGTGGCAGACCCAGAGAAGGAGCAGCCCATGGGGCAGATGGGGGTGGAAGAGCAGAGGGGAGCTGTGAGCAGCTCAGTCTCAATCTGAGAGTGACGGGAGCCACTGATGGCTTCTCAGTGGGGGAAGAGGTTGTGCGTGGCCACTCTGTGTGCAGTGTGCAGAATGGTTCCCAGATGTGTTTCTGGATGCACATAGTGTGCATGACTGAGAAGGGACACTCTGGATTCAGACCCAGGGGAAGAGTACAGTTACGGGCTCAGTTAGGAAAGAGGTGGTAATGGAGCAGCTAGTAGTTCTAGGGTCACACTGCCTAGGCTCTAATCCCGCTTCTCACAGACAGTGTGATCTGGAACTCTCTAAGCTTCATTTTGTTGAGGATCCCACCCAGCTGCCTCACAGAACTGACATGAAGATCTAATCGACATGAAGCTATTAGCACAGAGCCTGGCACATGGTAATAACTCAACACGTGTTTGTTAATGTGATTATCTGGGGGGCATGTTGTGTTGAAATTGCATTTGAGACATCCAAGGGGAGGTGTCAAGTGAAAAACTGAATACACAAATCCGTAGCTCAGAGGAGAGTTTCTGACCAATGATAAAGATGTGTGCACCACCACCTTTGTAACTGTAATCGATGGAGTTGTCTCTCCCTCTCTCTGGGCTTCTTCAGGTTAACGTAATAGAAACGCTCTCCTTTGCAGAAAAAGTGTTGCAATCGAGGCTTTGTCCCTGCTCATCCCTCACTCTTTTCTCCCCCCACTAATAAGATTGATTTAGCTGGTTAGAGAGATGACAAAGTTCTGCCTGAGTCCTTGTTTCTCTGCTGGGCAGGGTTAGTGCATGACCAGTCTCTGCTCACGTGGCGCACTGGTCATTTATTCTTCTTCCCTCCCTCCTTCTTTCTGCCTTTTTCCCTTTAAAAGGACTATCTGTGGCTCACATTTGTTCTCCTTTCTGTGTTTTCCTCCTCGACATGGTAAGCGCCCTGGCTGGCCCCGTCTCCGCAGGCGGAGGCCTACAGCTACAGTTGACAAATTATTCTGTGGTGGAGTGAATAAGACCAACTGGGAGGAAGAAGGGTGTGAAGTGAGAAGCTCATTTTGGACGGGAGTCACAACTGCTTCCTACAGTTCCACTTCACCTGCAATAAAATCGATGGTTGGATGCCTGTCTGCCTTGGTGTCTCTCAGAACTTGATGGGGATTGAGAAATGACTCATTGTGCCCTTTAAGCCCAACTGTAATTGATGCCACCACTGGTGTCAATGAGTGAGACAATCTTGGGGGAAATATACAGGAATAAGAGGACCCAGAACTGAATTTTAAAGAATTCTATTTAATGGACTAGCCAAGGACGAGGTGGGGGGAGACCGATTAAGAGAGGGCTGTGTTACCGAATCCAAGAGCAGAGAGGCTCTGTAGAGGGATGGGTTATCAACGACACAGTCAGCTTCCAAGAAACTAGGTAAAATGAACACAAACCTTCTTCTATTAGGTTAGCATCAGGGAGGTCATTAATGGCTGTAGTGAAAACTCTTTTGTAGAAAAAAGTGGGCAGAAGCCAAACTTGCATGGGTTGGGGGTGCATGTATGGTGAAGAAAGGAGAGAGCTCATAAAGACAACTTTTGGAGAAATTCAGCTATGAAAAGAGAGAAAGACAGATGGTGACATCTCTCTAGACCCCAGTCCAGACCTCTGTTTTCAGGAAACCTCAAGCCTGCGTTTCACAGCTGGATTGGAAAAGCCGGCTCTGTGTATATAAATCCCCCCACCCCACTCCACTCTCTTTTAATCATTGATTCATAGGAACGATGCTCGCAGGCATTTTTTCTTTCAGAACTGTATTGAAACACAATCTCTTACATAAACGAACATCCCAGTTCAATTGATTCATTTGACCATGAGGTCCATCTCAATGAGCTCCCTACCAGAAAATACGAATCGGGTTCCTGTGTTTTCCTGGCAAGGATCATTAAGAGTCATCCGCTTCTTTTCAGGGATATTATAGTGCCTGGTGTATTTACCATTATAGTATATATGACAAGGTATAGTAAATATTCCTTTACACACCTGTAACCATCCCCAGCTGGTAAACTTATGTTTTCCTGGCAAGGATCATTAAGAGTCATCCGCTTCTTTTCAGGGATATTATAGTGCCTGTGTATTTACCATTATAGTATATATGACAAGGTATAGTAAATATTCCTTTACACACCTGTAACCATCCCCAGCTGGTAAACTTATCCAGGGCAGGGATTTAATCATTTGTCCTTGTCTCACATAGTAGGAACTCAACAAGTGATTGTAAAATAACTGAGAAACAGGGTAACATCCTCCCCCATGCTCCTGTGATATCTGGTGACAAAATTGGATTTCTGTGTTGGAACCAGTCCAGAGGATACTAAGGAGACACGATGACTACATACAGTATGGTATCCCAGACGCGATCCTGGAATGGAAGAAGGATGTTAGTGGGAAAGGTGCAAATGTCCTCAGAGCACCCAGCCTGTCGCACTGACCCTGAGTCCTTGTTCCCAAGCTTCTTGTTTCTTGGGGAGAGTTGAGAGATGTATAACCCTCTCCTTCGAAGCAGTTCAGCACAAGGTTATGAAAAGATGAAATGATATCCTAGATGTTTCTATGTCTCCTTATTAAACGAGTTAACTTTTCCAAAAAAATATTTTTTGAGAAGAAAGTCACCCTCCCATATATGTTCCCCACCTGGCTTTTCTTCACCCAGGAAGGTTTAAATGTGGGAAGATTTCTGCTTACACAATGTGTGAGGACCTGGACGTAAATTATTCCACTTATCTTTAGCATTTTATCCTCATGTCTGAAGACTTCCTTGGAAGGCATACTTGACAATCATATGGCAATCACGATTAAATGAAACACCCCTAGCCTCGTCCCTTCCTTATAAGGCAGCGTGGATCTCCCACATTGCTACACAGCTGAAGGTTGTTTGGGAAGCTATTTGCATCTACAAAAGAAGGATGCTAAAGTCTGTAGAAGGAGCACACAAGTCAATCAGAGAGGAAGGCAGAATCAGAGGGAATCTTTAGGTGGTGCTAAGAAGTCATCAAATGGTCTGGGAAATTCTGAGGCTAAATGCATAATTACATTCACATGCAAGTTACCATGGCTTGGGAAGCACACCACAGCAAAACAATAACAACAGCCACAGCCACAGCGTCCAGCATCTGTTCGCCATGTGATGTGTGCTGGGCACCGTGCATGTGTTCTACCGTTCCATCCTTGCAACGAGCCTGGGGGTTGGTCCTGCGCTTATCCCCACTTCACAGGCAAAAATGCAGAGGATTAAAAAGGTTGAGTAACTCGTCCAAGGCGAGTAACTCAGCCAGTAAGAGACAGCCGGGATGTGAACACAGGATTTCTGGCTCTAGAGCCTGTGCTCTTCGCCACTTCATTGGGTCGCATTTGAACTCATAAACCTTGGCACATAATCAGAGTTCTAGAGTCTGTTTGTGAAAGGCAGAGTGAGAACTGAGTGGGAGTGCATTCTCCACGTGGATCACTAAGCGGACGTGTGTGCACTGTGGAGGAGGCGCTAATGTGTTCTCTTTCTCTCTGGTGCCAGCCCTGGTTGTCCACAGTTCAACTGAGTGGGAGTGCATTCTCCACGTGGATCACTAAGCGGACGTGTGTGCACTGTGGAGGAAGCGCTAATGTGTTCTCTTTCTCTCTGGTGCCAGCCCTGGTTGTCCACAGTTCCCTGGGATTCCTCATCCTCAGAAACTCCCCTGGGAAGAATCCTTTTACCCACCTGTCCCTTGACGTATTCCCCCAGAGTCTGCACCATTCTGGTTCAACATATATTTATTGGACCAGGTAATACTACTCCAAATCCTTTTTTGAAAAGAGCTATACACAGAAAAAAAGTTATATAACAATATTTGTCAGGCAACGTGCTAAGTAGTGGGGATACAAAGATGATAAGCCCTGCTCTCTGATAGCAAACTGATGTGCTAATTAACATTAATAGCTTAATTGGTAATAATGGCTTAAAACATTACCCTATCTAGTTAAGATGCTATCGTTTTCATGGGGTCCTTCAATGTTCGAACAAAAGGAATAACTTGTAGTGTGAATTTCAGCACCCTTAGCAGATTGGAGGGGAGCAGAGAGCAGGACAGGAAAAGGACGACTTTCCAGTTTCACTATATTAAAGACATATCTTCAAACCCTCCTTGTATGTGGTTTCTCTGTATAAGAATTGAGGGCTGAGTGCCAGAACCAGTCATATTTTCACAGAAAGACACACACACCTCAGATGATTCCCTTAGAAACATGTGAACCTGAGAAGGAATCCCACACGACACTGCTTGGCAGACTCTAATGTGCAAACGGATCACTCGTGGGATCTTGCCAAATGCAAGTTCTGATCTGGCAGGTCTTGGGTGGGGCCTGCAAGCTGCATTCCCCACAAGCCTCTGGGTCCACACTTTGAGAAGCAAGACCCATGAATACATTCCACCATATCACCACCAGCCAGTGGCCACCCAGATTTAACTTGGATTCCTCCATGGACAGGGAATTTACTACCTCAGCGCAGTTCTTTCAATCTTTGAAGTGCTCAAGTTATTGGGATGTTCTTCCTTACATTAAGCTGAAATCTGTTAACTCCACTTATTAAATGTTGTTCTGCCCAAAGATCAATGATTTCCTCACATCCCAAGTATCTGTGATTGTCAGGAGCCACAGAAATTAAATCTCTCCGGAAGAGTAAATGCAAACACCCACTGACTGCAGCTCAGGCAGGCTGAGCTGGGAAAGATTTCACACACAGGCTGCGAGAGCAGGAGCCAGTTCTTGTGGCTCCTTCTGCCTCTGGTACTCATGAACAAATTAGGGGTCTGGAAACATTGCTAAATTTTATGGTTCCTTCAGCGAGATGGGAAAGGTGACTGCGATGGAAAAGCAAAGGCAATCACTAGGAGAATGAAGATTGTATATACGCACGTACATGGATCCTGATCTATCTGCATCAGTGAGCCGTTTGATTTGGCTTGAGGAGATCTGAGCGGCACGTGGTGTGGGTGTCTCTTAATCTGTCCTTCCTTCTACACAAGCCTGTATCCTGAAGGCTTCCTAATGGCACATTTAAACTTCAGTGTCCCCAGGACCTTTTGAGAATCACTGATGTCTCAGATTGTGCTGGCTTTGGATGAAGTTGCGGAACAAGCACAGGGTCAAAACAAAGTAGGTACTACCTGCTAATTCCCCATTTTGTACAACCCACACCTACACGGGAACATCCAGCGTAAATGCTGCTGCTGAACATGGAAAATAAGTATCTGAAGGTTTGAAATTTTAGCGAGAGCCCCCTGGGGGTTATTTAATACTGGGCACCTGTGAGGGGTCAATGCCACCCATGTAAGCGGAGTCCAGTATCTGATGGGCTGTCAACATCCAAGCCACAGTTTATAAATGCCACTTCTTGTTCTCCAGTCAGGACACACTGGGAAGCACACAACTGGTCGACCCACAAGACCAAGCTCGAGGGGTCAATGCCACCCATGTAAGCGGAGTCCAGTATCTGATGGGCTGTCAACATCCAAGCTACAGTTTATAAATGCCACTTCTTGTTCTCCAGTCAGGACACACTGGGAAGCACACAACTGGTCGACCCACAAGACCAAGCTCGAGTCTACTGGGAGTGGGTGGCTTCATAACACCCCTTTCCATGAAAAGAAAAGCTTGGAGTGGACAAAGGAGGGGAGCCACTCCACCCCCTGCCTCCCAACACATACACTGTCATCGCTAGCCTGCACCAAACGGGAACACTTTCAGGCCCCAGTTATGATTTAAATGAAGTGCACCACACCAATATTGTGTGGTGCCATCTGTTATTTTATATTTCACGAAATTTGGCCAGTTTTGAAATATTATAATTATATCTCCTGCATTACGTATGCAATGCAGACATTTTCTGAAACATAAATACAGTATGTGGGAAATGTGACTGTATTTATAGCCATCGGCTGCTGGAAAGCGAAAGGGCAGCTGGCACCCGCTGGCAGTCTGTAGACTGCAGCCCACCAAAGGAGTGGCCCAGGTCGGAAGCTCCCTCTGCACACCGCCCCACCCTCTGAGAGGCTCCGAGGCTCACGGTGGCCCAGGCCCCCTTCCGTCTCTCCGGAAGGCCACCTCAGCACTATTTCAAATATTCGCAGATCAAGCATGGGCCCGTCCCTTAGACTGCAGCTGCCAGACACACATATACTAGGTGATGCCCAGAGTCTGGGAAGGGGCTGCCCAGTGCTCCCCTCACAGTACGGTGGAGGAGGGACAGCAGTGGGCAGGAGGAAGCGGGGCCCTTGGAGTCAGCGCCAGCAGGTTGGATGGAACTGCTGCTGGAGGGCATCCCTGGCCAAGGACAGCCGCACCCCTGAGCCTCTAGACCTGCTGCTTGCTTCTGCAAAGGAGAATTTAGAGCCTAGTAGCTCTACCCATTTGGTATGGGTGTTGGGAGGTGCAGAAAAATGGTCAGACCTAGTCAAAGTCTCCAGTGGGTGTGCTCAGATTTCTTTCATCTTCAGAGAAAAAATAGTGTTGTTTATTTGAGTTGTTTTTCTTCAAAATACTGCAAAGTGCTTTGCAATAGTAAAGAGAAGAAAGCAAATCACAAGTGCCTGAGTTTCCCTTCTGTCTCCAAAACAAAGGCGTCGCGTAGCGATGAGAGCCCTCTGGTACCTCCAGACACCTCTGCCGTGGCCTTCACGCCCGCCTCCAGGACCCACATAGACCTTTCTCTTTGGACACCAGCACTATTGCCCCGCACAATCCAGCCTGAGAAGAACTTCACTGGCACTGCCGCTTTTTAAAAAAAAAATTATTTGAGCTAGTTGCTAACGTTTAAAAATCAGAGAGAAAAACCATGAGAGCTGACGTCCCAGGATTCGTATGTGTGCCCAGCAACAATCTGCCTGCTCTAAGCAGCAGCTGCCCCCGTCGGAAGTAAGTACTTCTCAGTTTACCATTTTCCACCCCTCCACAGAGCCCCCACTCAGTCATGGCACCTGCCTGGCCCTTGTAGGCACTTGTGTTTATGACTTCCTGAAGAAGGCAATTGACTCTTATGGAGAAATATAGACTAGAAAATTAAGTTGCCTTTTTTTTCCTCTTGATGTAGGGTTGGTGAAGCATTAAAATATATCCATAACCTCTCTAACAGGAAATTAAAGTGAAATTTACAAGCCTCTCATTTTTAAAAAAAAACCTTCTAAAAGTGAAAAGACAAATCTCTACTATAGCTTTTATTTTACTGTATTTTAGTCGTCTGTTTATTTATCCCTCTTTACCAACAGGCCATGAGCAATTTTAGGGCAGCAGTCAATTTAATATCCCTTTGCACACCAGTGCTCACAGCAATGTTTGGCACATAGTAGACCATAATCGACTGGAGGAAAGGAAAGAAGGAGTTACCAAAGCTAGTGGTTTGAGCTAGACTGAGTCCAAAAGAGTTTTCATTCTCAGTCAAAGATCCTAGTCTAGAGTTTTCCTGATTGTGGAAGGCCCCAAATACAATGCAGTATATAAATAGCCAACTCATAAATGAGATAAGACTCTCTCTCTCTCTCACCAATCGGCTCTGCCGATCCCTAATGGAAACTGAAGAGGGCAGAGGGATGCCCACCTAGAACGCAGCCCCTGGGCCGTGGGTAACAGGTAGACCCATGGCTCTGCCTTTCCAGCCTGAGCTGGATGGTCAAACACCGGCAGATCGCTGTCCATCGTGCCCCACCTGTGGCTTCAATGAGAGGAAACAGAGCTTTGAATGAAATATCTCTGACTCTAAGAGGACAGAGAATGGTCTGTGGAGCCATTTGGTGGCCTGTTGGATGCTACTGCCTTAGGGATGAAGGAACCCCAAACAGGCAATAATAAAAACGCAGGTACTTTCACAAACAACAAGAGAGTAAAGTGGAAGCCACAAATTCCTTGGGTCCCGCAGCATTCCTACCTCTGCTACAGCCATGGAGGTGGGTGGGTGGCGGAGGCAGGGGGGACACAGAACTCGCCAAGTTAAATATAATGTATATTTTTAAAAATCTTGTTACTAAGTGTACAGATATATTTTATGGCTTCACAAACTCTACATCAGGAAAAAAAATTACCTCTTCTCCTAGAAAATATTTTCCCATGGGAGTTTTCAATAAATGCAAAAACTTGGTGAGACTCTTGACCTGACACGCTCTGTGCACAGGCGTGCTCGCTGCTCACATCAGAGAGAAGACAAAACTCCGCCCTTCTCTCCACCTCCCTTAACTGCTCCAGCTCAGTCCTCCCTGAGCACCTCCCATCTGGATTTCTGTAGTCTGAAGGCTGGCTAGTTCCTGACTCCAATCTTGCCACCCTTCAAATAATGCCTCCGTCCTGCAACTAGATTGAACGTTCTCAAAACACCAATCTGATCCCATCACCACACCACCCTTCCACTTAAAACTATTTAGTGTTGGCCAGGGCCTGACATTCGTGTGGATCCAAT
The DNA here is from genome assembly GCF_000696425.1 of Galeopterus variegatus. Taxonomy (NCBI): domain Eukaryota; kingdom Metazoa; phylum Chordata; class Mammalia; order Dermoptera; family Cynocephalidae; genus Galeopterus; species Galeopterus variegatus. The sequence continues at coordinate 24,709 of NW_007733402.1, read as the reverse complement.
GTATGTTTACGCTTAGCACGTGGCAGGTGTGAAGGGTGAAGCCCAAACTCTTTAGCTTGGCGCTCAAGGCTTCCCGCCGTCTGGCCGTCATCTGCCTCTTCAACACCACCCCTCACTTCTCGCCTACTTTGCTTTCTACTCTCCTGTCAAACCTGACTCCTTAGACGTTCCATGCCCATGACCGCCTCAGAGCCTCTGCACACGCTGTTCCCTTACCCGCAACATGCTTCTCTGGCTCCTTTGTCTGCCTCACTCCCACTTACTTGTCAAGGCCTCTTAATCTTAGGCCTCCCTGGCAATAGTCCTCGAGTAGGCTGGTTTTAAATATTTACTCACACACAGACTTGTTTTTTGCTCTAATACATGCCTAGTATATTGTATCTATCCTGATCTGGGGACAAGAAAATGACCCTGGTTTTCAGTCCAAACACCTTCAATTTCTCAGTCCTCTTCACTATTACCCTCCACGCTCACATGAAGCCAATGGTTATCAAGCGATCTCAGACATTTTCTGCACCTAAAGCCAACTCAGCCCAGATCCCCAGGCCCCTGGGGTGCTTGTCCACCGCTGCAGAGCGACCGCAGCGTGGGCCTGTGGCAGCCAGTGACCACACAGCCAGAGCTGCTTTTAAAGAGAGCTTCCACTTTCTCAGAACTTTGATTTGATCCAGTGAAGTTCCGGTCTCAGCTGGGTTATTCCCTGACCGCTCAACCTAAAAAGCAGCACCCCAGCCTTCCCACTCTTCAGTCCCCACCCCATCCTGCTTCTCTTCACAGTGTTCATCAGTGCCTGACACAGCACCTCACCTCTGCCCGTCTGTCATCTGCCTTCCCCTAGGACACAAGTGGATACTTTGTCTTGCTCACTGTGCATCCTCGGTGCTTAGAACGGGGCCTGGCCTGCAGTGGGTGCCCAGTGAATGAATGAATGAGTGAGTAACCACCAGCACGAGGAGAAGCGGTGCCATCTGATGAAGCCACGTGAGCTGGAGCCGCCTCTGCTCACATGCACCGCCTTCTTGCTGTAATAAAGTCCTTTTCATTAAGAGTAATAAATCTACTCTCATTTAACTGTTTTAAATGACAAGTGGTTAGGATGGTTATTTATGCTTTCAGCAAATACTTAATAGGAAAGAGAAAACCACATAATCTACAGGGGAGAGAGTTAGTCAAAAGCTAAGACGTGGACCTAAGCCAGTCCACAAACTGGTATACACGCTCTTTCAGGAAGACCCCCCACCCCCCTCTGACTCCCAGGGTCTGGGTCATGAGCCCCTTGTGGAAACTCCCACAGCTGGGTGGCAATCCCTCTGTAGGACACGTGATATTTTCACTGTGCCTTTCCTCACCCCACCCCAGCCTGAAGCTACTTGAGGCAGAGTGTGGCTCTCTTCACCACACCTTGCCAGCACCTTGCACAGGCATCCAATGCACAGTAAGAGAATTGAAGTGGAGTAAAATAAAGCTGGAGCTCAGGCTGAGGCAGCAGAAAGAACACCAGACTGAGAAGACATGTGTTTATATCTTCTGTCTCATTTTGGCTACCCAGCATCTGACAGCAGGTATGTCCTCCCTCCCCTACAAAAGGTAACTTGGAGTGGTGGTCCCTCTGCACCTTGACTACAGTGGTGGCATGATTTAAGTTTGGCAAATTGGATGCATGGGCTTAGAGCTTTGACTCTTAAAGCAGTGAAACAAAACACAGAGACAGAGATTTATCACAGAGGATTGACCCTAAGAGTGCAGGGCTGGCAACGCCTGGGATGGCTCTGTGGTGGGCATGGGGGGTCACCTGTGGTATGACCTGCTGTGATCTCAGCTTCCTCATCCCCCTACTTCCTGCCTGAGCTCCCACCTTCCCACCGATGCAGCATGCTGCCAGGTATCTGTACAGGAAGTCCCTCTGCTGATTGCACTAGTTAGAGTTGATTTCTGTTGCTTGGAACCAGGAACCTTGACTGGTACACTCAACTTCTCTGGATCTTGACTTCCTCTCAGGATGTAGGGACAGTGATTCTCACTTCCTGAATTGATGTGAGAGTTATGATGTGTTCATAGAAGCTCCTACAATGATGGGGCGCACATAGCAAACATTCAGTAAGTATGAATTCCTTTCCTGCATCCTTAGAAATGCTCTGGAGCCAACCAGTCAGAGGAAATGGGCTACGGCAGTTACATCAATGCAGGGAGCTCCAGAGTGGCTTTGCTTGAATGTTTGTGAGAGGTAAAACAATGTTTACCAATCTGCCGGCAGTACAGGCTTAATTAGTGTTTGCAAACTATGTGACATCCTTGAAAGAAAGGTGCCACACAAGCACAGGCTATTATCATAATTGACTGGTGGCACACATGCCTGAAACAAAAAATGCAGACCTACCCAAGATGATATGAATTGCAAGAGGACTGATGTCCTTTTTAAAAAAAACAGCTTCATTGAGATGTAATTAACTTACAATACAATGCACTCATTTAAAGGATACAAGTCAATGGTTTTTAGTGTGTTCACAGGTATGTGCAACCATCACTACAGTCAATTTTAGAACATTTTCATTGCCACAAAGAGAAACTCCAAACCTTTTCGCTATAACCTCTCTACTCCTCCTCCTCCCCAGCCTTAAACAATCACTAGTCTACCTTCCATCTCCACAGATTAGGCACAATTCTGGATAGGTCAGATGAATGGAAGCATATAATACGTGGTCTTATGTGACTGACTTCTTTCACTTAGCTAAGGTTTTCAAGGTTCATCCATGTTGCAGTATCTGTACTTCATATTTTTTGTGGCCAGCCAATATCCCATTCCATAATATCCATTGTATGCATACACCACATTTTGTTTATCCACTCACCTGTTGATGGATATTTGGATTGTCTCCACCTTTTTGCTATTGTGAATGGTGCTGCTACGAACATTCACGTACAAGTTTTTGTTTGAACAAGTGTTTTTAATTCTTTGGGGTGCATGTCTAGGAGTGGAATTGCTGGGGCTCATGCTAACTCTATGCTTAACTTTTTAAGGATCCACCAGGCTGTTTTCCACAGCAGCTGCACCAGGTTATAACTCCACCAGACTAATGTCTTTTTGATTTCATAAAGATGCTAGCATTTCCTTTTATTTATAAGTATTTATGCCAGAACCTTTTAAGTCATTTTTTCATTATTCAGAAAACTGTACACATTTGCTCTACCTTCACATCTGGCCCAGTGTAGCCTTCTCTGCCAAAGTGTATCTGGCTTCTACCCAGTCAGAGATGCGTCTCAACTCTGTTGTGATGTCAGATTTGAACACCCTCCAGCCATCAGGGGGGCCCCTTCCGTTCTGAGCCTCACTACAAGCTTCGTGACTGACTAGTTGTGCAGACTGGCAGGATGGGCCTGTCTCCAAGTCAGACAACACAAGCCTGGACCTTACAACACTTTCCTGATATATCCAGTGTCATTGTTCTGAAGCTCAATTTAAAAAAACGTTTTCCACGATTTGGTCCCAACTAGTTCAAAAGTGTGCAAGGCTCTGGTCTGAAGTTTAACTTTGTAACACATGTGATAGAAAAAATACATATGGTAATTTTATACATTCATCACTTGAACAGTTAGGGTGCTGAATAATAAACAAATGCCTACAGAAATGTTTCCTTTCACCACAAATTGTTTATAAAAGCATCCATTTTGCAGCCTTTAGTAGGGCTGGACGCTCAGGGTTCCCTAAACCCTATTGCTTCCCGACACCTTTCACCCAGCCCGGATCATACGTTTATATTCCTGCTTGAAGTCTACAGGCTTCTGCATTTGCCATCCCCCATGCATGGGATCACTGAGAAAGTGTTTTACTTCTCACGAGGACATAATACATCCAAGCCTCGCCAGACTCTTTGGAAGCATTACCCTAAGTGCATTCTGCATGTTAATTACAACTTCTTCTTTAGGGACCTGGTCAATGAATAGTCAACCACACGGCATCCAATCAGATATGCATTTAAATCCTTACTCCCATGCCCACTAGCTTCATGACCTCAGAAAGGTACCTAACATCTTTGAACATCCATTCCTTTGTCTGTAATATTGAGATAATAATAGCAACCTCATTGGGTTCTTTAACTGAAATAGAGGTCAATAAAAATTATTATTTTTTTAGTACCTTTCTTCCCCTAAGGATCTTTACTAGTTGAGACACAGCCATAGATTTCTGCAAGCAGTGCTGTTAAGTTTGGGGAAAATGAGTGGTTCTAGTACTCAGTCCATGCTAAACAATAAAATACTCCTCCTGATGTCTCTGCTTTCCTCGCACTGTAATATCTGACATATATTCACATTACACACGATGTCAGCTATAGGATAATTGGACTCATGGTGAGGGAAAAGGAAAGCTAGATGGTAGCAGCGGTACACTTGACACGGTTCAGTGGCTGTGTCTCCTGTGTCAGCCCAGGCACTGGAGAGGGCCCTGGCTGTTCCAGCCAATTGTATCAGTTGAGATGAAAACTATTATTTATTTGGGGGCCCTGTATCAACACTTCTCTGAAAATAAGAGAGGGGCTGGTACTCTGCACCAGCAGGTAGCATCCCCCAACAACTCTTGCTTGAATTGGACTTTTTCTTTTAATGGTATTTCTTTTTTAAAAATGTATTTTAGAATTCAGATGTTCCATTAATTCATACTGGCCTTTACCACAGCTGGTGGATGTTTAGAGAGTTTTATTATTTATTTAGAAGTACTTAGAAAAAAAATCATAGAATTTAAATGCAATATCCTCACTAGTTGCAACAGTAAAAAAGTAAAAATAAAAAAATAGTTTTTTGGGCTTTTTTTTTTTTTTATAAAATCTGTAACAGGTCTGTAATGGGAGAACTCATATTGCTTGTCTTGAATACAGAAAGCAGGGTCCTGCCATTGCCACTTTCCAAGTTGTGTCTGCAGTGGGGGACACAGGACTCCACCACTGAGGGAGGGACGGGCCTCTGGGCTTGGCTAGTATGGAGGAACAGCTCAAAGATGTCATGAAAGACGTCATTTCATGCTAGGGAAAACACCAAGCTTCCATTTTCTGAGACAAATAACGACTATGTAAGTGTGGAAATTAGTTTTTGACAAACAGATGGTGGTCCTTGAGACATGCAAACCAAAGACATATCCTGGAGGCTCCGGTTTGCTTCATAGAAAGCCAGATTCTCTGAAAGCACTGAGGAAGCCTCAGCTGCAGAACTGCTCTACCTTCTCTGTGAAGCGCCCAGAACATAAAAGGCTTCCAAGGAACAGTGAATAAAGTCAAACAGAGTCCACGTGAGCTTTCTTTTTTGGTTCTTCTCCTTCCAATGTTTGTCTTTGTACTGTTTTACCATCCAGGTTAAACTTCCTAAAAGCTTATTTTCATTAATCTACTTCTTCGTTAAAACACCTTCCGTGGCTTTTCTTTAATTCTTCAGTCTCACTTTAAACGTACTCCAGAATCAAACCCCAACTTGCATCCCCGACATATCCCTGTCGTGCCCCCCACAGGCTCTCCCGCACTCAGCCAGGCCGCGTCAGCACCAGCCTTTGTGCGTAATGTGTGGCTGGAGCGTCCCCCGGGTCCGGCTGCTGTCCTGCACACCCGGCTCCAGCTCCCCCTCCTTTGGGGCATCTCCTCTGGGGCATCTGCTCTGACTGCTCCAGCCACCTACCCTCAGTGTTCTCCAGGACCTCTGCAAATATTAACTGGACTCAGCACTTGCTACTTTACGTGCGCCGTAGTTTTTCAATAAGGCCACATGAACCTTAAGAGTAACATTTGTTTTGCTCCTGTTTTTGTTCCCAAAACTAGTATGTCTCCCTGCCCCTGGGAAAAAGCGCCAGAGACCTTTGTTGAGAAGAATACCAGCAGCAGGAAACTGCCTTACCAGGGCCCTAGAGAGTCTTCTCCTTGCAGAGAGCAGATAACTCCCTACCTTTTTCCTAGGTCTCTTCTCTGCTACTATAGCCAAGAAGCTTCTGGCCTTCTCTGCCTTCCCCACAGAGAGGATGTGGGTTGGAATTGGATTCAAACAAAGGAACCAGCAGCTCTCGTGTAGACGAAGCTCCCAGGGGATGGGCCCATGCCAGATTCAGTTTTCCCTTTCAATGCACTTGGCGGGAGCCGCATACCTGGTGGTTGAGGCCCAACTGAGAAGCAACCAATTCAAGCAAAGGTCCAGCTCTCCGAGAGGGGAACTTGGCAAACCCGAGTTGCCACAGTAACCAGGCTTCCAGCTTCAACATTTCCTACTTATGTTTTTTAGTTTGGGGTTTATATTTTATAGAGTTTTCTCCCCCTTACTTTAACCTCCAAATGTGTGAGGAAACGTCTGCCAGGGGAATTAAGAGAACACACTGCATGTAACTGACTAGGAGATGTGGGGATTTAAAAGTCTTTGAGACTGGAAAAAATAACACATGGGACTTGGAATCTGAGCAACAGGATATTAGAACTGTGGGTTGTAATTGGCCTCACAGGTCTCCTGTGTAGCTTCCTTCTTTATTCAACCAATTTTTCATAAGCCATAATGACCACATTCCATTAAAAAAAAAAAGCATCAAGAATCTTGCATTTCTTGGGTCTGGTAGTATTTTTAAGAGAAATAGGGCTTAACACATGTTCAAAAGGGCCATTTGCTGTGTAGTCAGTCCCCAATTCACTCAGCCCATGTTCATGCCAGCCTGGAAATATCATCAATTATTCAGCATATCAACTGAACTGAGCTATGGGTATAATTCTTGGAGACATGAAAATAGATAATGCTCAAGGGGACCTGAGGACCAAGGAGCATTTCTGGGAAGGTTGAATACTGGTTCTAAACCCTTCCTTTTGCAGTTGGTAGCTCCAGCCCTGAATGCCTAGCCCGGCTCCCTCTAGAGGAGATGCACAGCAAAGCTGGTGGATCGGAAGAAATGCTCCCTGACAGTACCTTGTCCCAAGTGTCTGTGCCAGCAGGTAGTTTCAGCAGATGAGAAATCCTAATGAAAATGGAGTACCCTAACTTTGCCAATAACAGAAAAAATGCTTCTTAACTCCCCTGTTAGCTGCTAAGATGCCTTAAGGGTTTAGATTAGAAGACACAGATCAAGAAGAGAAGAGTTATTAAATTTTGAACCTGACACAGAAGAATTAAAGATAAACAGATGAGAAATAGAACATCTTAGATCTCAGCTAAGAGATCAAGTTGATGAGGTCAGTAACTTTTTTTTTTTTCCTTTTTGTCTTTTTTACTGACCGGTAACGGGATCGCAACCCTCGGTGTTGCGCCCGCACCGCGCTCAGCCAGTGAGCGGGAACCGGTCTCCACATGGGATCTGAACCCTCGGCGGGAGCACCGCCGCACTCCCAAGTGGCGCACTCTCCAGTGTGCCACTGGGCCGGCCCAAGGTCAGTAACTTTAAGGTGTATGAAAAAGCAAACTCAGTACACATACATATATGTTACATGTAATACATATATTACAATGACATATTGTACACTATACATATCTTACGTTATCCATATGTAACTATATGTACAGTTTTAACACATGCTGCCATGTACTGAAGTGGCCTTCAATATGCAGTTACCAGGAAGCTACCCAGATGAAGATTTCAAAAAACAGCTTCCTCTGGCACACAGCTGCACACGTGTGATATGCATCATTTCCAGAGGATAATAATCTACCAGTTTTAGGAGCTTAACTGAGCCCATAGAAATAATTAGCTCAGGCACTCAGTGACAAACATGTCAAGATAGGAACAGCATTTATTTCCTTAGATGAGAAATGGTGATGTGACGGGGATGTTGTTCCCTGGTGGGTGAGCAATGTGCCTGAACTCAATCTTCCACAATAAACGGTCTCGGACATTTCTGGTAATAGGATCATGAATTTGGGAATGAAATTCTAGAGTTAAGATAAGCCTTCAGGGGGCCGGCCCGGTGGCGCACAGCTACAGTGCGCCGCTTGGGAGTGCGGCGGCGCTCCCACCGAGGGTTCGGATCCCACATACAGACCGGCCGCTCACTGGCTGAGCGAGGTGCAGGCGCAACACCAAGGGTTGCGATCCCGTTGCTGGTCCCGGTCCGGTGCGGGCGCGACACTGAGGGTTGCGATCTGTTGCCGGACACGAAAAAAGACAAAAAGGAAAAAAAAAAAAAAAAAAGATAAGCCTTCAGGTCTTCATGTCTCAAGAGTCCTCTGATTAAGTCCCCTATTTTCAGTTAAGACCCCTCTTAATCCACCATCATCACTGTATTAGTCCATGTCTGTTGCCTATAACAAAATACTTGGAACTTAGTGATTTATAAGAAAACAAAATTTACTGCTTACAGTTCCTGAGGCTGAGAAGTCCAAAGTCCAGGGAACATGTCTGGTGAAGGCCTTCTTTGGTGGTGGCTTCAGAGACACAGGATATCACATTGTGAGATGGTGGAAGCAGAGAGAGAGACTCTCACCTGCTCTCCTTTTATAACTGTCAGAACCACAACCATGACCACTATTATTAGCCCGGTCATTAGGGCATGGTCCTCACAGTCTAATCACCTCTTCAGAGCCCCACCTTTTAATTACCATAAAAGGATTTCCCATCTTCTTAATAGTCAGTGGAGATCAAGATTCTTATCCATAAAACTTGGAGGATACAATTCCATCCATGTCATTTTGCTCTGGCCCCCAAAGTTCCTTCTTACAGGTAAATACATTCATCCCATCCCCAAAGTCTTAACTTGTTTCAACTCAAAAGTCCAAAGTTTAAAGTCCCATCTGTGAAATCGACACAAGTTATCTACTTCCAAGATACAATGGTGGGACAAGAATAGAGTACATATTCCAGTTCAAAAAGGGAGAAATAGGCCAAAAGGAAGGGGGAACAGGTCATTTCACTGTTATGTTTTACCTTATATTTAATAAAATTTAAGAAAGATTATCTCAGATTTTTATCTATAGATGTATTTCAACATCTCAGAGCCATTCTGAAGTCAGGATATTTCTCCTGACCCTTCCTTAAATCCATTGCTGCTAGAAAAAAATCAATTTCCTATTGTTTTATCTTCTATGAAGAAATGAGTCAATTTCTACTGACATGTGGAAAAATACTTGGAAATTTAAGGCCAAAAGAAATAGTAACTGAGTAGAGTGCAAATTACTAGATGCCTTCAAGTATCTTTCTTGATGATAAATCCCATTGGTTTTAAGAATTGTCAATTTATGCAGGCAAAAGAAAATTTAGACTTCTAGTGTAAGATACATTTTTATTTCAGAACCATTAAGGTGGGAGGGTTGATGTGTACCTTAGAACCAAGGAGTCATGGTTTTGTTTGGTTTTGTTTATCTCATTGCTTTGTCATGCTAATATTATCATGAAATTGTGTGATGGTCATATAGTATATAAAAACCAGGGTTTATTCCTGGGTTCATTTAATACCAGGGTGAGCATCACATATACTCATAAATATCACAAGAGGATACTCTCGGTTTTAATATGATATAGATAAAGGAAAAGAGATGGAGTAGAATGAATCAAAAGGTATTAGGAGCTCTCAGGTAGATGATTTCCAGGGGCCAGCATTGTGCCAAATTAATTTCTTTTTCCGTGTACCTGGCCTCTGACCTTGATCAATTCAAAATGGAATGTGTGACTGCCTCTGGTGAACAAGACACATTAATTAGTAGTGAACCAGCCCTACCACCAAAATAACCATAAAAACTGAAGTAAATACATACAGCAATTGCTTAGGCACCTAGACCCTAATGTTTGAGAGAAAGGAAACTCACGATGAAAGCCCATTATTTCCTTACGTCTCTGCTTATGGAAAATTTTCTGACCTCAGCCCCACAAGGTGAAGTCCAATCATAACACAGTTGCCCTACGGAGCTAAAGATGCAGAGTTCAGATATGGAGGAGCCAAAGAGGCTGGGATCTGCAAAGCAATGGACCAGAAAGAAGGAAGCTGCACAATTGGGGGTTGGTAGCAAGGAGAAGAGCATGAATCTATATAGGTGTTTCCCACAAATCTGTGGCCAAACGCTGGGTTGCAAACATCCAGTGTGAGACTAGACAAAGCTTACCACAGAGTGAATACTATAGGTTGATAAGAGAAAAGCAGTTCTGGAGAGTATTGGAAGTCATGGCTCACCTGAGTGGAGAAACTTCATTAACATCTTATTAACTTCCCAGGAATCCATCTGAGATACTAGAGAGGCCATGCCTTAAAAGTAAGAACTAAGCCATAGAGTGAGGCTTCCTAGACCCTCCCTAACAAAGTCTAAAAGCAAGCACTGACAAGTCCTTGGAGGGGGGCGGGGGGTTGGAAGCTGAGCATTGCTAAGTCAGAGAGACTTTGGAAAGACCTTGGGCTTCCACAAGTTACCCCAATGAAGCACAAGTTCAAGTCTATATAAGTTCAAGGCCATTAATCAGTAATCGAACTACCTTCTAGAATAAAAATTATCACCTTTCAGAGAAAGACTGAAGAAACCAGTTTCTACAATGTACTATCAACAGTGTTCACAAAACTATAAAAAATTACCAGTACACAGAGAAATGGGAAAATGTAACTTATAGTCAAGGAGAAAAAGTAGTTAATAGAAACACACCCTCAAATGAACCTAGGGTTTACTTTAGCAGACAAAGACTTTAAATCAGCTTCTATAAATATGTTCAAAAATTTTAAAAATTCAAGGAAAATATGGTCTTCATGAGAAAACAGATGGATACTTTCAGCTTCAGAGAAATTTCATTTCAGAAATGAAAATTATTTTAATGAAAAGGAACTGGAAGAAAATTCTAGAAGTAAAAAGCACAATAGCATAAATTTTAAAAATTACTAGATAAGCTTAACATCAGATTAGAAGTGACAGAGAAGTCAATAAACTTGGGATGGTATCAGTAAAAAGCATGCAATTTTTAAAAGAGGGGAAAAATTATTGACGAAAAATGAATAGAGCCTCAGAGATCCATGAGACAAGTTCAGTCTAACATACACATAATAGGTGTATTGAGGAGAGAATAAAAATGGGCCAGAAAAAAATATTTTTAAAAGTACGATAGCTGAATACTTGCCAAATTTGAGGAAAAATAATGTTCAAATTCAACTTCAACAGACCCAATGTACAATTCTACAATGTACTGTCAATATTATTGTAACGTTATTGTAAACACATATTGTGTTTAAAGACAAATACAATGGAAACCATAGTAGGCACATCGTAGGAAAACTGCTAAAAACCAAAGAGAAAGAGAAAATCTTGAACCAGCTCAGGGAAGTGAGGGGGTGGGGTTTATGTCACATACAAGGAGACAGCAATGACAATCCTCAGATTTATTTCTGACATCAGAAACAGTGGAAGTCAGAAAACAGTATAACAATATCTTTAAAGGGTTGAAAGAAAAACAACTCACAACCTGGAACTCTACATCCAGTGAAAATAGTCTTCAAAAATGAGGGTGAAATACAAGCATATTTAGGTTAATTGAAGCTGGAAGAATTTTTCACCAGTACACTTACAACACAAGGACTGCTGAAGAATGACACCAGATGGACACCCAATTCTGCAGGGAGGCAAGAGAGCAGCAGAAATTGTACATATTTAGGTTAATTGAAGCTGGAAGAATTTTTCACCAGTACACTTACAACACAAGGACTGTTGAAGAATGACACCAGATGGACACCCAATTCTGCAGGGAGGCAAGAGAGCAGCAGAAATTGTGGATAAGTAAATAAATATAAAATACTATCTTTTTTTCCTTCTCATTATTTCCTAAAAAATAATACCCCACCTGACTACAGGTAGTCCCCATGTTGATGGTAGTGTGGGGTCAGAAGAATGACTAAACACATTGAAGACATGCAAAGTGATTTTAATAGTCAATGAGAGAGCAATTATGATTATTCCATGACCTTTAAAAATGTTTGTCAAAATATTATCTCTCTTACTATTTATTATATCAATGTATAGGAAAATGAAAAAAGTAGGAAAATCAATATTTATTTAGTATACTGTAGTTTAAAACATTAGAAACATGAGAACTGAAGTGTTTTCTTTGCAAAAACAAATTATCACAAGTAGTTTGAAAAGTGCTTGCTTTCTCTTTATATAACTTATAATACAAAGTGGGCATTTTTTTCTATGCCTGGGAAAAATTTTATATTCCTTTTTAAGTTTCTAACATTTTAGCCTTTGTGCATTCAATTGTCATGATGTATCTGAGAGTTCTTCAAATGTAATTGTGGGGTTTTTCAGTGGCATTACTTCTTCTAAGCCGCCATCGTCCTTTTCTATCACGGCCACTTTCCTTGTGTATGTTGGTAAGTTTACCTCCTCTAAGCTACTCTGAAATCTAGAGCCTCTTGGGTTTCTTCTATAACTCCACTGAAGTTCCATTCAAATTCCAAGTCCAGCATTATTCCTTTTCATTCTTTCCTGCTCTTTCACTTTTGTTGGCCAACTCCCTCATTTGACTATCCATTTTTTTTTTTTTTTGTCTTTTAAGTGACACACCAACATGCTTTGCTGTCTGTGCATAAGATAAATAACAGATGCAGAGTGACATAATCGTGGACGGACTTTGAAGGAAGTGACATAATTGGTTCCTGATCATGATACGTGGATGTGATTATGTTGTGATTTGTGGATTGAAGTAAAGTTCGTTTCTTGTAGAATTTCTCACAATTAATACACTGTTGTAACTGAAGTATAAATCATGTTATTGGAGGACTGGTATTAACTAAATAAATGTGATAACTAAAATTTGTGTATGTCAAAACTGTGCAAAGTGAGGACAACCTGTATTTAAAGCAAATATAACATCGTGGGGTAGGGTTTATAACTTATTTATAAGTAAAAGATATTAAAACAGCAGAACAAAGTTAGTGGATGGGTAAAATGGAATCATTGGTTACACAGCCATTGCACTTGTGAATTGATAAGTGAGAAGTATATGAAATGGTATGTGGTACAATATAAATGCAGATTTTTTTAATTGAAATTTTAATTGGGAAAATTGTAGATTAAGCATGCAGGTGTAAGAAATAATACAGAGAAGTCTTTGTACTCTTTGCCAATTTGCTCCAATGGTAACATATTACAAAACTATAGCACAATATTACAACCAGGATACTGACATTGCTATGATCCACCAATTTTATTCTGATTTCCCCAGTTTGACTTGTGCTCAGTTTTGTGTGTATTCAGTTTTATATAATTTTATTACATGTGTAAGTATGTGTTTCCACCACCAAAGTCAAGATACAGAACAGTTCTATAACCACAAAGATTTCTCATGTTGCCCTTTGTTTTAGTCCATTTTGTGTTGCTATAACAGAATACCTTAGACTGGTTAATTTATAAGGAAAAGAGGTTTATCTGGCTTACGATTCTGAGACAGCTGCATCTGGCGTGGGCCTCAGGCTGCTTCTACTCATGTGACACACCAACATGCTTTGCTGTCTGTGCATAAGATAAATAACAGATGCAGAGTGACATAATCGTGGACGGACTTTGAAGGAAGTGACATAATTGGTTCCTGATCATGATACGTGGATGTGATTATGTTGTGATTTGTGGATTGAAGTAAAGTTCGTTTCTTGTAGAATTTCTCACAATTAATACACTGTTGTAACTGAAGTATAAATCATGTTATTGGAGGACTGGTATTAACTAAATAAATGTGATAACTAAAATTTGTGTATGTCAAAACTGTGCAAAGTGAGGACAACCTGTATTTAAAGCAAATATAACATCGTGGGGTAGGGTTTATAACTTATTTATAAGTAAAAGATATTAAAACAGCAGAACAAAGTTAGTGGATGGGTAAAATGGAATCATTGGTTACACAGCCATTGCACTTGTGAATTGATAAGTGAGAAGTATATGAAATGGTATGTGGTACAATATAAATGCAGATTTTTTTAATTGAAATTTTAATTGGGAAAATTGTAGATTAAGCATGCAGGTGTAAGAAATAATACAGAGAAGTCTTTGTACTCTTTGCCAATTTGCTCCAATGGTAACATATTACAAAACTATAGCACAATATTACAACCAGGATACTGACATTGCTATGATCCACCAATTTTATTCTGATCTCCCCAGTTTGACTTGTGCTCAGTTTTGTGTGTATTCAGTTTTATATAATTTTGTTACATGTGTAAGTATGTGTTTCCACCACCAAAGTCAAGATACAGAACAGTTCTATAACCACAAAGATTTCTCATGTTGCCGTTTGTTTTAGTCCATTTTGTGTTGCTATAACAGAATACCTTAGACTGGTTAATTTATAAGGNAGTGGCAGGCAGCCAGCAGGTACAAGCAGATCACATGGTGAGAGGAAGCAAGAGAGAGAGACAGAGGACGTGCCAGGGTCTCTTAAACAACAAGCTCTCATGGGAACTAATAGAGCAAGAACTCACTCATTAATCCCCCCTCCCCCAGGGAGAGCATTAATCCATTCATGAGGGATCCACCCCCATGACTCAAACAGCTCCCAGCACTGTCATATTGGGGATCAAATTTCCACATGAGTTTTGGAGGGGACAACACATCCAAATTCCATCACCCTTTTAAAAGCTCAGCCACATTCTCTAATCTTTAGCAACTGCTAGTCTATTCTCCACCTCTAAAATTTTTGTCATTAAAAAATTCTTATATAAATGTAATTATACAGTATGTAACCTTTGGGGATTGGCTTTTTTTTTTTTCCTCAGAATAATTCTCTGGAGGTTCACATACATGGTTGTACATATCAATGGTTTGGTTCTTTTTTATTGCTGAATGGTGTTCCATGGTATTAATGTACCACCACTTGTCTAACCGTTCATTTGTTGGAGGACATCTTGGTTGTTTTCAGTTTGAAGTTATTACAAATAAAGTTGCTATGAACATTTGTGTACAGATTTTATGAGAATGGAAGTTTCCATTTCTATGGGATACAGAAGTTAAGAATGCATATTGTTATCCCTGGAGAAACACTATAAAATAATAAAAAGAATTATTTCTAATGAACTAGTAGATGAAATACAATTGAGATAATACAAAATATTTAAGTAACCTAAAAGAAGACAGAAAGAGCAAAACAGAAACAAAAATCAGAAAGGACAAATAGAAAATGAATTGGACAATGATCAATTTAAACCCAATCACATGAATTATTAGACTTGTAATGACACTGAGACATAATCAGATTGATAAGAATCAGATACTATTCAATATCAAAACCGACTACAAAATTTAAGGACATAGGTAATAGCAAGACACTAGCAAAGGATGGAGAAGCCTAGGACCACCGGAAGCAGCTCCATGTCCTTTCTTCCACAGCAGGATATGTGCTGTCCCAGAATCTAGGTGTCCCAGATTTCTAGGTGATGCATGCCACACAAGGAGTTAGTTAACATGAGTCATCTCCATTTTATATTCCAGTAGTGCCTAGTAATTACCTAGGTGACACATTCTCTAGCAAACAACCATGACTCCAGGTTTGTCTACCATAAACAATTATAGACAAACCAGGTATATCCTCTTAAAAGCACTCCATAGATGAGAACTCTCACATTACTCATAACCATCAGGAGCCCCATTACCATGTTTACATATCCCAGGATTTGAACTGATTTGTTCTTCTACAGGCATCCCCAGTTGAACCAAGCCATTTGTTACAAAGACTATCCTTTCCCCATCAAATGATAATGATGACTTTATGAAAATCAATTGACCATATTGCATGGATCTATTTTGGGATTCTTTATTCTTTTCCTTGATTTCTAAGCTCTATGACCACTTGTANTGGATCTATTTTGGGATTCTTTATTCTTTTCCTTGATTTCTAAGCTCTATGACCACTTGTAAGTCACTTAAGCTTTCTGAGCCTTAGAGCCCTAACACATAAAATGGCAATGACAATGTACAATTAGTTAAATTGTGGTGGTGACTGAAAGTGAAGGGCCTGACACAAAAAAGGTGCTCAGTGACTGACAGCTGCTATGGCAAATATACTACCTGAACTCAAACTGAACTATGGAAACTGACAAAGCATTGTATTTTTCCATATTTGAGAACACAGATATGGAAGATCATAAAAAAATAATAAAACCACTTTAATTATTTAATTACCTAGGGGAATACAATTTCAAAAAATGAGATAGCCACATCCCCACAAAAATCCTGAACGTATTATTGCTGTGAATATACAGCATATGAAATACATACATGCACACTAAATGAAATGTCTTTGCTGAGCTAAGTCATGTGTCTGAAAATGTATGACACCCCCACCTCTAACCAATCATCAACCTTTGATTGGAAAACTCCTGCTCATCCTACCAAGCTCATGTGTCACCTCCTCCAGGAAGTCTTCCCTCTCT
>NW_007733402.1:0-7206 GCF_000696425.1 Galeopterus variegatus | reverse complement strand
TAATGAGGCATGGAGGAAGCACCTGGAACTCATTAGCAATGGATAAGCTGCCATTACTACGGTTGAACTGGGGGCTGTCATTCTATACAACTTGTCACACTTTGGGAGCAGCGGAAGATACACAAAGTGTACTTTTGCTGTGAGTTGCTTCACTGATCTCTTCTCAGTCAAAATAAGGTGTTTCTTATCACTACTTAGGAAAGCAACACAAATCCAAACTCCACCATAAAAGGAGACATGACCTTTCCAGATTAATCACTATGGCCTCGTTTGTGTTGAGATAGAGTTGAAGACACCGAAATCAACCCAACTAAGCGCCAACCAATTGAAGGTTTCGAGGTATCATTGAAAACAATGTAGACTGGTAACTAGAAGGAAGTAAATGGTTTAAGTGGAAGCAGGCTAAGAACATGAGAGCTCCGAATCCAGTTTTCAAGCCAAGGTCAGGTACTGTATTAGTCCGTTTCTGTTGCTTATAGCAAAATACCTGGAAATGGGTGACTTATAAGAAAACAAAATTTATTGCTCACAGTTTCTGAAGTTGGGAAGTACAAAGTCCAAGGAACACATCTGGTGGTGGCAACAGTGACCCCTCACAATGCAAGATGGTGGAAGCAGAAAGCAGAGAGATAGCTCCTCATACACTCTTTTTAAAGCTCTCAGATCCACACCCATGACTACTGTTGGGAAAATATAGGAAAATGGTCAGGGCCCCTCAGAGG
Source organism: Galeopterus variegatus (assembly GCF_000696425.1). NCBI lineage: Eukaryota > Metazoa > Chordata > Mammalia > Dermoptera > Cynocephalidae > Galeopterus > Galeopterus variegatus. The sequence goes on along the minus strand of NW_007733402.1, from coordinate 6,484 downwards.
TTCAGAATCTTGCCAAGGATTTGATGTAAATAGGCACGTGCACTCAGGTGTTCCTTGGTTATTGTCTATTGTAAGTGCGCATGTGCACCCAGGTGTCCTGGGTTATAGGCTTAAGTATAAAGGATGAGTGGCTCTGATCCACAGTGCCTCCCACCCCCGCGATGCCCCTGGGGGGATCGAACATGCGGAGGCCAGTACTGCTGCTGGAAGCTGCTGCTAGTGCCCCTGGGACCCTCTGCAAGGCCACCGCCACTGCCAGACCTGTCAGCTACCAGACCTGTAAGCTGCTGCCACTAAGGAAGCTGAGGACTGAGTTCATGTTGTCTGCCAACAGCTCCCGGAATCTTTCCCAATTACCTAGCATGGACCTGTGTGTGAGGGGTCTGGGGACCCAGTCTGTACAACAGGCTGGAGCAGCCTGTGAGCCCTAGCTCTGACAATATCAATGGAAACTTAAAATAATAACTAAAATAATGAAACATTTTGGCTTTAGCTATGATTTGCCTTACTTTACAACTACCATTATGGCAAGGTCCTATGATCTAATCAGCTCTTCAAGGCCCCATCTTTCAATTACCATAATAGGATTTCCCACCCTCTTAACACTGTCACAGTGGGGGTCAAGTTTTGGGTACCCAAGATATTAGAGTCTGGTCACCAACTAACATCAGAAGCACCCAAATCAACTGGGAGCCCCATAAGAATAAGGCCCATGTCTTATTCGTTCTTTACCTTCCCCTCCTTCCACTCTTAGCACTCTCCTTAGACATGAGCAGGACGAGGAAAACAAACAAACGAAAACAAAAACCTTCTGAGCAACCAACTTTAAAAGTTTTAAAAATTAAGCCATTCGGCCTGAAGCACTCAGAGAGCAATTTACCCTATAGAATAACAGGGGAGAGGCTGCTTCTCCCCCAGGCAGCACAATTACAATCCTGGAATCTTTCTGATAGTCCTAGCTGCTATGACAAACCCCAAATCTCAGCGGAGTTTATTTCTCACATGTAAAGTTCCAAACACTTGTCCCTGGTCATTTGGAGGCTCTTCTTCAAGTGCTCCTGTTAGCTGTGGCTCCTCCCAGTCCACGACCCCACAGTCACCACACTCCTCTACATCAAGCCAACAGGAACAAATACAGAGAACGGAGGATGGAGGATGGATTTTTTTCAATGGAGCTGGCCTGAACGTGGCAGAAATTAGTTCCACTCTTTCTCTACTGGACAGATCTCGGTTACGTGGCTGGCCCTAACCAAAGGGGAGGCCAGGAAATTTTGCCTCACCTTGGATAGGATGACCGGCTAGCAGACCATCAGAGCCAACTTTTTTGTCCCTTTATTTCTCAGATGGACAAGGAGGCAGGAAGAAAACCTCTGACTTGGGATTATTAAATCTGAGTTTAATTCACCACTTCCAGCTTATTCATCCTCTAAAAATGTTATAGTACCTTGGAAGAACCTCCCAGGGGTTTGATGACATCCCAGCTGAGCAAGGTAGCTGGCCAGAATTAAAATCACCCCTGCACCTGTCTTTGATATGCCAGCAACAAAAGTTCCTGTGTTTCTGTTCATTTGCTCATTCATCACAACATTAAATATTTATTCAGCATCCACTCTGTGGAACACACTGTGCTGGCTAGACAGGAGGAGGCAATACGTCTTCCAGGAAGAAGTGATTTATCAGGTGAACTAGGCTTTATTCAAGTTTTACAAACTAGTTGTAGCACCATGCCAGGTCTGGATCACCTTAGATCTGGGGCTCAGGACCTAATCAAGGGCTCTCCCTGAGCAGTAGCCCCTTACATGTGTATGAATAACCAATTCTGCCCTCTGTTTGTTTCCTTCTATTCTATTGACCCTGGCTCCTGCCCACTCCCTGCCCCCCAGCTATATTCCCTGCATTTGCCTTTCTGCTTATTCACATCTGAGTTGTTTGATTACACCGTTCCTAACTGTTATTGAGTGTGAATAAAATTCCATCTCTCAGCAGTAAACTTACCAAAAGACAAAACCTCTGTGTCAAAACATGCACAAAAAGATGCCAAAAAAGTTTTTTGTACCATAAAAGGTATTGATCACAGTTTCTCCTATAAGAAAACGGTGAAGGTAGGGGGGAGAGATAGTGGGGAGTCAGGAGAACCCTCCACTCCTGGCCCAACAGCCCCTCCCCTGCTCCGCACTCAGGCGGAGGGGACAGATCAGCCCTGAGCTGGCTCTGCAGCTCGGGCAGGGACCGCCAGATCAGCATGCTCCACCAGCTCCTCCCAAACACTGAGCCCTTCTCATCTCCCTTCCAGAATTACTGGGTCGGTTGCTAAGGGGGCATCTAGGGGTTCAAAAGGGCTCGATGACCATCTATATAAAAGGTGGGGTGAAAGAAAACAGAGCTTAGAAGGAACCAAATCCATGCCCTCGTAGTCACTGATCACCGGGTTCCCAGTAGGGTAAATAAGCTGTGAGTTCACCAGGAAGGAAAGGCACAGAGGGGACCCCAGCACAAGGACGGGTTTCTTCTGCATCTTACTGGTTGTCTGCCCTGTGTCCGGGTCTGAAGAGGTACACAAATATGAAATGTTTCAGGGGAAAGTACAAAAATGAATGAATAGATGACTCTCTTTAGTCCGAACTCATATCCTGTACATAATACAGCGGACTGCGCGTAGGAAGGGTCTGCAACTGCGAGCTCAAAGGTGTTCAAAAGAGACTGGAAGGGTTGACTATGTTCCAGATGCATGAAGGAGGCTGAACCCGAGGGTGCTGGGCAGAGGGGAAGAATCCAAGAATGCAATAGAGACGCAGAGAATCAGGACACCAGGGTGTGGTGTTGCAGCCCAGGTGAGCAGCTGGGGTGCAGAGCTTCCTGTCCACTGCTGATGAATGCAGTAGAGTACCTGGGTTTGTTCGCAGGCGGGAAGGAAGGCTGAGAAAGGCCTCAAACTGGTTCAGAAAGCTTCCTCCTTCAACGCCATCTACCAGATTCACTTTCAGTGTCCAAAATGGGGAGATCATAATCTCCTTTTTTCCCTACACAAAGAAATTGAAACAAAGTAACTTTGTGTTTCCTGCTGACTCAGCAAGTATTAGCTAAAGGCCTTCCAGTGCTTTTTATTCTGTTAACTATTTAAATAGGTGCTAATATTCTCAATTACAAGATGACTCCCCCTTCTCACCGGTCTTTCTATGAGACACTCGTGGAAACCAGCCAGTGTCTGGGGAAGACCAGCACTGGTGAGGCCCCAAGGGGTGCTGCTGAGGCAGGGAGAAGGAGCAGCTTGTTGTCTTCCAGCGCCTGGTAGCGTGAAAACACAATGACAAACCACAGGCTTCTGAAACATGGAGCTACCTACACATAGCCTGGGGGACTCTTGTGTTCCCACCAAATGAGAGAACTGAGGTTAGAGAATGCACTTACTTGAGAGGAGGTGTGCCAGTGTCCCTGGGAGTAGAAGGTTCCTGTGTGCTGGCCGCCTCACCCACAGAGAAGTACTAACACTGTGTGCGTGCGAGTGCATGTGCATGTGTGTCATGCTGTGTGAGGTGCTCTGGATCCTACAAAGGAAATTTAAGACACAGTCCCATGGGATTTGACAATACAGTAATGAAAGCACTGAATAATCAAGGCAATGTCTGATTAAGTTTCGTATGAGTGGACAGTTGTGCTGGAAGACATTGGAGGTGGAGAAGATGGAGAAAAAGACCCAGAGGGGAAGTGGTGAGTTGGCTGGGTACAGTGGACAGCGGCACCTGCACCGCAGAGGAGAAGTCCCTCCAGGCAGAGGAGGCTGCACAGCGCTAAGTCACACACAAGGAAGGAGCAGGTTCATATGTCAGGGATGGGCTGCTCCAGCTGGCTGGAACAGAGGTGTTGTTATGAAAGGCAGTTAAAGGCAAGTTAGTGATAGACCCAAGTCGGGATGGGGGCGGGGGGAGCTAAAAAGAATGTACCAGTACAAAATGGGGAATCCAAAGGGTCTTGACTTTATAGGAAGGCAGTTTGGAATCTGCTGAAATAATCAGGTCTGAGTTGTCAAGTGCTTGGGCTGGGATGGTGGCTGTTGGAATGGTGACTGTATGTTGAAAGATTCCATACAGGAAATAAAGGAAAGGGAAAAACAAAAATTGACCTACAACTATGGCCTACATGATTCTAAAATGCAGTGCTAACTGGGAAAATAGAGAAGACTGAAGCGAGAACTAATTTGAGAAGAAAGACAGGTTCATGGAAGACACCTGAAATTCCAGGTCACAGCAGGGTGTACAGGTGGAGACGCCCTTGAAGCAGCTGGCAAACAAGTCTAGAGCTTGGATGAGAGGTTGAGGTGTGGACATCAGCTGGGAAAAGTCACCAGGACAAGGACATGTGAAAATGGGGCAGAACTGGTTCAAGAAGGGAAAACCTTTTAAAAGAAGGGTATGTCAAAAATAAAAACACAAATAGAAGCCATACAAAAGGTTGAGACATGTGATATCCAGGGAAAGATATTGCATCTTAAATAATAGACAAAGAATTGATGCCCAAGCTATATAAATAATTTTTTAAAAAATTTAAGAAAGAGGGCCGGCCCGGTGGCGCACTGCTACAGTGCACCGCTTGGGAGTGCAGCGGCGCTCCCGCCGAGGGTTTGGATCCCACATACAGACTGGCCGCTCACTGGCTGAGCGAGGTGCAGGTGCAACACCGAGGGTTGCGATCCCGTTGCCGGTCCCGGTCTGGTACGGGCGCGACACTGAGGGTTGCGATCCGTTGCTGGTCACGAAAAAAGACAAAAAGGAAAAAAAAAATTTTAGAAAGAAAAATTACCTAATCAAAAAATGTCTAAGGATTTAAGCAGGGAACTTCATTGAAGAGAAAATATAAATGGCTCACAAACATATGAAAGAATACTGGACCTCTCAGAACTGCAGAAGCAGGTGGATATTACAGAGCAGATGCTGGGGCTGGGCCTGAATGTCTGTGCCCTCCTTACAAGCTGTGATGTCCCGGGCAGGTTTTTCAGCCTCACTTTCATGATCTGAAAAATGAGAACAAAAGCAACAGAAACTCCCTGAAAGGGTTCTGGCGAAGATTAGATAAGTTAATAATTGTAAACTGTTTAGAACAGTGGCTGACACAGAGGAAGTGCTATGTAATTGGAAGCTATTGTTAATAACAGAGAAATACAAATTAAAGTAACAATGAGATATAATTTTTCGTCCACAGATTGTCAAAAATTTTAAAGTATGATAATATCAAGTGTTGACAAGGATTTGGGTGAAATGATATTCTCATAAACTACAAGTAGGAATGTAAATTGGTAGATTCACTTTGGAGAAAAAAATGGCATATTTCATAAAATTAAAAATATGCCTACTTTATGACCCAGCAATTTTACCTCTGAGTATATGCCTTAGAGAAACTCCTGTATTTGTGCACAAGAGAACATGTTCAACGATGTTGATTGAAGTATATCTTTTATTGCTGTTAATAGCAAAACTCTGGAAAGAATGTACATGTCTATGGATAGGAGAACGTATTACAAAAATCAATCAATATATGCAATGCATTTAATGGTAGAATGCCGTACAACAATTGAAAGGAATAAACCAGATCTGTCTAAATATTGCAAATGGCCAGTGACAAACACTGGAGACAGTGTGATGTCTACGCATCCTTTACGGATATCTATGTACTTAAAACCATAGACATAAGCGGCAGTGCTTGCCTCTGGGGAGTACAGGAAGGGAACGGGATTAGGGATGTTGGTGAAAGGGAACTTCAATTTTCTCTGTAATCTTTTATTTAAAAAACAAAACAAAACAAAGAAGCAGAATACCAAGTACAAAGGAGACAAAATGCTAAGGTTTGCTGACTTTGGATTGTGAAGATAAGCATGTGAGTTATATTATTCTTTGTACTTTTCTGCATTTTTAAATTTTGAAATAAAATTTAAAATGCTCTTTGAACAGACGTTCTGGGTGTCATCTAAAGTACTTCATGGAAAAAAAGAAAGAAAGAAAGAAAAGCAGTAAACAGAGGGCCGAGAAATGGGCCTCGGGAATAGCACGCTGGGGGTGGCGGGCGCTGGGAAGAGGCGTCGCCCTGAAGGCCGCGTGGTGACCCCTAGAGGCGGAGGAAGGAGGGGTTTCAACCCTGCCACATTCCACAAGAGATCACTCGGAATGGGGGCCAGAAAAGAATGAACCAGGCTTATGAGGCCGTGAGCTGGTATCTTGCAAGAGAAGAGCCCAGTCAACCGGGACAAGGACGGCATAAATCCTGGGGTGGCGTAAGAGTACCACGTGGAAGCTGCTGGTTCAGCAGGTGTGGCTTTGAAGGGACGTGGAGGTGAAACCACATAGCGGTGAAAGTTCTAGGAGGAGAGCGTCTGGGCGGGCGTGCACGTTGCTTCCAGACCCCCAGACCTGCGCCGTTGGTAGAACGAGGGACAGAGGCGGCACGTAGGGCGCAGGTGGCGCTGCGGCGCATCCCCGAGCCCCAGCGCCGCCGT
>NW_007733401.1:111421-111800 GCF_000696425.1 Galeopterus variegatus | reverse complement strand
TTCATTTCGGAAGGATAGCCTTGCAGGGTAGAATATTCTTGGTTGACAATCTCTGGCTTTTTTTTATTTATTTATTTATTTATTTTTGTCCTTTTTGAGACTGGCCGCACCATGCTCAGCCAGTGAGCGCTGTGAGTGCACCGGTCATCCCTATATAGGATCCGAACCTGTGGAGGGAGCGCTGCCGCGTTCCCAGCGCTGGACCCTCCTGAGTGCGCCACGGGCTCGGCCCAATCTCTGCCTTTTAGTATTTTGAATATATCATCCCATTCCTTTCTGGCTTTTAGGGTTTNTGATTTGTTGCTTCTCTCTTGCAGCTCTTAAGATTCTCTCTTTGTCTTTGAATTTTGCCAATTTGACCATAACATGTCTTGGAGAG
>NW_007733401.1:107619-110524 GCF_000696425.1 Galeopterus variegatus | reverse complement strand
GACCTTTTTGGGTTGAATACGTTTGGAGATCATTGAGCTTCCTGTATCTGAAGATCTGTGATTTTTTCTATATCTGGGAAATTTTCTGTCACCTTTTGTTGAATATGTTTTCAGTGCAATCTCCTTTTTCCTCCCCTTCTGGGATACCCATGACTCGGATATTTTAGCGCTTAAGGTTGTGTGATATCTTTCTTAGATTTTATTCAATGCCTTGGATTCTTTTTTCTTTTTTTGTGTGTGTGTGTGCTTGTGTTATTTCAAACAGCCCATCTTCAAGTTCAGAGGTTCTCTCTTCAACTTCGACAAGCCTGCTTGTTAAACTCTCCTTTGTGTTTTTTATTTCACTGAATAACTTCTTCAGTTCGGCAAGTTCTGATACATTTTTTTTCAGGGCATTGATTTCCTGGTACATTTCCTCTTTCAGGTCCTGTATACATTTCCTCATTTCCTCATAATGTCTAGCTGAGTTTTCTTGTATCTCATTCAGTTTCCTTAAAATTATCACTCAAAATTCCTTGTCAGTCATTTCAAGGGTTTCTTGTTCTATAGGGTCTAGAGCTTGAGATTTATTATCTTTGGGTGGTGTACTTTCTTGATTTTTCGTATTTCTGGTGTCTTTTCTTTGATGTTTATTCATTGTGGCAGGGTTTCACAGACCACCATGGAACTTCCCTGCAGCTCTTGGGGCTCCCCCATGGGCCAAGCCGGAGCAGCTCCGCCCTTTCACCGTGGGGAAAGACAATAGATGGCTGCTCCTCCAGTGGCGGCGGCAGCGGCTGAAGCCATGGCGAAGAGGAAGCAGCACGGTGGTCTCAGCGGAGCCCAGGCGCTTCATCGACACTGCTCTGGCTCCACATTGGGCCTCCAACTCCTGACTCGAGGAGTTAGGTTTCTGGTGACTTTGGTTTTTTGATCAGCATCCTTTTTCTGAGCACCTTCCTTCTTTTTCTATTCTTCCTGCTTTTTCTTTTTCTTTTCTTCCATCAAATGTTCCTCTTCTTGTGTTTCTTGTTCCTCCTCCCTGGGCTCCATCACCGGCTGCGGCAGCTCCGTGGGGCTCGGGCTCTGACAGATGGTGCATGCCCAACCAGAGGCTGCTTGACCTTGAGGCCAAAAAGATGAATAGTTTCTGAGGCTGGGAAATACAAAGTCCATCTGGTGGTGGTGACAGTGACTTACAGGTCTCATGTTGCAAGATGCTGGAAGCAGAGAGAGCAGAAAAAAAAGGGACAAGTTATTTTTTAATGAGAACAGAAAGCTTGTTTAAAATAAGAATCATAACAAAGTCTTGAAAAAATATTCTTCATTAAGATTTGGAATTTCTGTTCATTGAGACATTAAGATATTGAAAAGGGCAAATAAAAACTAGGAGAAAATATTCACAACACATAAGTACAACAAAGGATCTAGAATTCATAAAGCCATACATTTTGGCTTAAAAAACGAAAATGGACAAACAAATTTAATAGGCATTTCAAAACAGAGGCTGTCCAAATAGCCAAAGCTGTTCTAAATCACTACTACAAGAGAAAGCAAATTAAACCCCCCTTGTGTTATACTACAAACCCACCAGTACAGGCAAAATAAAATAATATATAATAAAATAAAGCAAGATAAAATAAAAAGTACCAAGTTGTCTAGGATGTGGTATATTTAAAAATGGTCTGCATTCCTGATGGGCATTTGAGTTGTTATAATTACTTTGGAAATGGTTTGTGACATCTAAGGCTAGATATGCATCTATCTAATTTGATTCCATGTATATAACCAAGAAAAATTAATAGATGTATTCACAAAAAGGCATGCAAAAGCATGTTCATAGAAGTTTTATTCATAAAAGTCTCAGACTCATAGCAACTCAACTCTCCATAAGCAGTGGTATAACTAAACAAACTGTGGTATATTCATGGAATGAAATACTACAAAGCAACAACAATTAATAAATTAATACTACATACACAAACAAGGAAGAAACTCACAAACCTAATATTGAATTAAGTAAGAAAGGGTACATTTTGTATGATTCTATTTATATGAAATTTAAGAGGCAGAATATTTGATGATGAAGGCAGTCAGAAAAATTACCTTCANCATTTTTGTTTGCATGGTAAATCTTTTTCCATCCTTTCACAGTTAGTCTATGTATGTCTTTATAGGTCAGGTGGGTCTCTTGAAGGCAACATATAGTTGGGTCCTCCTTTTTAATCCAGTCAGCCAGTCTGTGTATTTTGATTGGGGAAATTAATCCATTTACATTAAGAGTTGTTATTGACAAGTATTGATTTATTCCTAGCATTTTATTGATTGTTGTTTGGTTGTCTTAGGTGTCTTTTGTTCCTTGCTTTCTGATTTACTGTTTGTTTTCTGTGTTCGTTGGTTCCTTAGGATGTAGAAAGCCTTTTGTTTGTTTGTATTCTCTTCATGTATGTCATTTTTATTATACTAGTGGGTTTAGATTTTTCTAGGGTTTTTACGGGATTGGTGGTTATTTTTCAGGAACCAAACCCAGTACTCCCTTGAGAATTTCTTGTAAGGGTGGTCATGTGGTGGTGAACTCCCACAGTTTTTGTTTGTCTGAGACATATACTATTTGCCCTTCATTTCGGAAGGATAGCCTTGCAGGGTAGAATACTCTTGTTTGACAATCTCTGGCTTTTAGTATTTTGAATATATCATCCCATTCCTTTCTAGCTTTTAGGGTTTGTGATGAAAAGTCTGATGTTAGCCTGATTGGGGCTCCCTTATAGGTGATTTGACACTTTTCTCTTGCAGCTCTTAAGATTCTCTCTTTGTCTTTGAATTTTGCCAATTTGACTATAACATGTCTTGGAGAGGACCTGTTTGGTTTGAATAGGTTTGGAGATCGTTGAGCTTCCTGGATCTGAAGATCTGTGATTTTTCCTAT
>NW_007733401.1:105577-106619 GCF_000696425.1 Galeopterus variegatus | reverse complement strand
TTCTTGATTTTTCGTATTTCTGGTGTCTTTTCTTTGATGTTTATTCATTGTGGCAGGGTTTCACAGACCACCATGGAACTTCCCTGCAGCTCTTGGGGCTCCCCCATGGGCCAAGCCGGAGCAGCTCCGCCCTTTCACCGTGGGGAAAGACAATAGATGGCCGCTCCTCCAGTGGCTGCAGCAGCGGCTGAAGCCGTGGTGAAGAGGAAGCAGCACGGTGGTCTCAGCGGAGCCCAGGCAGTTCATCGACACTGCTCTGGCTCCACATTGGGCCTCCAACTCCTGACTCGAGGAGTTGGGTTTCTGGTGACTTTGGTTTTTTGATCAGCATCCTTTTTCTGAGCACCTTCCTTCTTTTTCTATTCTTCCTGCTTTTTCTTTTTCTTTTCTTCCATCAAATGTTCCTCTTCTTGTGTTTCTTGTTCCTCCTCCCTGGGCTCCATCACCGGCTGCGGCGGCTCCGTGGGGCTCTGGCTCTGACAGATGGTGCACGCCCAACCAGAGGCTGCTTGACCTTGAGGCCAAAAAGATGAATAGTTTCTGAGGCTCAGAAATACAAAGTCCATCTGGTGGTGGCGACAGTGACCCAGGGGTCTCACAAGTTTCTGAGGCTGAGAAGTCCACAGTCCATCTGGTGGTGGTGACAGTGACTTACAGGTCTCATGTTGCAAGATGCTGGAAGCAGAGAGAGCAGAAAAAAAAGGGACAAGTTATTTTTTAATGAGAACAGAAAGCTTTTTTAAAATAAGAATCATAACAAAGTCTTGCAAAAATATTCTTCATTAAGATTTGGAATTTCTGTTCATTTAGACATTAAGATATTGAAAAGGGTAAATAAAAACTAGGAGAAAATATTCACAACACATAAGTACAACAAAGGATCCAGAATTCATAAAGCCATACATTTTGGCTTAAAAAACGAAAATGGACAAACACATTTAATAGGCATTTCAAAGCAGAGGCTGTCCAAATAGCCAAAGTTGTTCTAAATCACTACTACAAGAGAAAGCAAATTAAACCCCCCTTGTGTTATACTACAAAC
>NW_007733401.1:99603-104274 GCF_000696425.1 Galeopterus variegatus | reverse complement strand
TTATATGAAATTTAAGAGGCAGAATATTTGATGATGAAGGCAGTCAGAAAAATTACCTTCACTGGGTTCATGGACTGGGCATTCTATATATTCATCTAGGTAGTGGTTACATGGTTGAATACAAACATAAGGAAATACACTGGGGGTACACTTACTGGTATTAATGCCATTTTTCAGTAATAGAGAAAAAATATTAAATGCTTATTGGCTGGCAATTTTTATATGTACAGTTGTGTAGAAAATGTGGCATTTTATGTAATTCAATAGAGCTTACCTAGGAAGAATCAAGTTGTACAGTATGTGAGCTCTCCTGTAGTAGAGCGATACGGCAGATTGAAAGTGCTGACATTTTCTTGGGAAACCTGGTAGACCCTTAATGAGTCCTGTTGCTTTTATTGTTTCTTCTGAACTATTTACTTATTTTTTTTCAGTATTGTAAAATGTACCATTGTTTCATTCCCTCATCTTTGTTTTTGCTTGTTTATGCTCTTTGGAAAGAAAGTGTTGCTGCCCAGAAAAAAAAAAAAATTTGTTGACAAAAACATGCATGCCTTACCAAGATATGATAAAAAGAAAGTGAAAGCAAGCTATCACCTGTATTTTTGCCTAATTAAAACAACATGGATTTTATATAATTATTTGTGTGTGAACTACTTTATATTTTATTTTAAAGCACTAAATACACAAATTATTTTATATAAAGTGGAAAATAGAAGAAAATGCAGGTACATTTGAGAAGAACATCATTAAGCCATTTATTTACTGTGCTAACATGAAATTTTTTTGCACAAATCATTTTTAAGAATTTTTAAGAACTCACTGAGGGCAAATACTGTTTGGTGAAAAACAAAGGCAAATAAAATAAGATTTATAATATATGAATCCATTGTACTGAGTATAAAATTATATGATTTATATTATAGATAATAAGTTTTCTTAAATTGGGAATTTGCTGTGGCTAAATTTAGCCATTATTAATTGAATAGTTATCGGGATTAGCTATGCTATGTACCTATAACCCATTGCCAATCTCCATGTGTCACGTAGAAGTGTCCAGAAGTCTAAGCCATGACTTTTGTGTGTGAGGAGAAAGATATTAGTAAGTGAGAATTTTTTTGCTATGATTTTTATTAGATATTTCAAAATAAGATTGAGTACATCTGCAGCAAATAAAATATATAAAGATATACTCTTTTTCAAAAAGGTATCAAACTTTTAGGTAAAGCAAATGGGCATTGACCTGAATTATTATTTTTAAAGAATAATAAGCCATTACCTTACCATGTGTTTCAGCAGGAAGGAAATGTGAGAACACACTCAGGATCAATATTGCTTATTTTTCTTCATTTGGTACCAGCCTACACATTGAATAACTCAGTAAGTCAATCTGATGAACGATGGTTTAAAAGAAATTACTGGCTCAAGCTGGGTGTGTGCAAATGTTTTCCTTGAATAAGTAGTTGATGATCAAAGTGACTCTCTGTGTTTACTCTTTAAATTACCTGTCCAATACACTGTACAGTTTATGATACTGAAGAGTGAATGCTGAAAACATAAGCACATAATAAAATGGAATTTTTCCTTCTAAACTAAAAATTTTACTTTTTTGCAGGACTATTTCTTAAAAAAAAATGAACATCCATATTCTAGCTTAATAATTCTGAGGATAATTTTGAGGCTAAAACAAAGATTATATTGTAGAGCAGACTGAATACATGTAGAAGTTCCAAAATAGTTTTGCATTGAAGACAATAACTAGTCCATTGAGCATATCTTTAAGACCACGATAGTAAACAGAAGTGTTCCCTTGTTCTATTTTGGGTTGTTCAATGGGTTGGTGACCTGAGCAGGCCATCTGTTCTTCCTGAGAGAAATTCTAATAGAGTGTAAGGAAGATTAAGATTTTTGTGGAGGGTGTGTCTTCAGTTTCAGTCTTTGCTTACCAATGATGAAGACATTCCAAAGTTTTGCATATAATGTCGGTGCTTAATTTTATCCAGCTCTATTACCAGAAAGAGAAAGAGAGGGAGTCAGAACGGTACTTGTTCCATCATTAATGTCTTTCTGCTGGCTATATTCTTCATGCATAAAATTTCTTTATGATTTACAGAAGACCAGATAACTCTAGAGCAATGAACCCCAATAACTATATGAAAATATTTTCAAATACATTATCAGAGAAAATATTGAATGGAAAAGAATTTCTCAGTGAGATTAGGTTCCATGTTATATTTTACATTAAGAGTTTAAAAAATGTTTGCTGTTCATAATATTATACTGTTTATGGCTATCATCCTGGTATCATCATAAATTAGTAACCATTGCATGCTGAGAAAGGGGAAAAATATAAATAAATATAAATATATAAATATATAAATAAATAAATACATAAATACATACATACATACATACATACATATATATATAATTGGTTTTACTGTTCTTAGCAATGCAGTACTCTCTGGGGATTCCAGGGAGAATTTTCTGTGTTTCATATGTAACTTCCTGATCTGAAACCACAAGTGTTGTGAGATGTGTAGTATGTGTTTGTGTTGCATGTTGTACATGTGAATATACCTGACAACACTCCAGGCCAGACCCAATGATGGTTGACACAGTCATTTTCTCATCAGTGTCATCAAGAAAAGAAAGACAAGCTTGAGACAAAGATAGCATAGTTTGAGAAAGTGACATTAAAAAACATTTGCTTAAAATTGGATGCAAATTTGGTTGCTATTTCAAATATTTCCTTTGTTGCAGATAGAGTAGGAGAGCTGCTATACTACCGACTATTTCTAATTATGATATATTTCAAAATCAAGTATGTATAATTGAGCAATGTAACCATATGATGAGGGGTGAAAACACAGATATATACATATATCTGTATCTAATAATGTACTTGTATAGCTATAAGTATCATATTTGTTAATGTGCATACTTAATTTTGTTTCTTTGTTTTAAAGCATAGGTGCAAGGGTCTTAATGATTTAAAATACAATTTCTGCTCAATTTAAGAAGTCCCAATGAGTCTCTATGGTAGAATGCTGATCTTTATTTATTTATTTATTTTTTTTTTGCTGCCTTCAGAAAAAAATAAATTAATAAATAAAGTTGTTAAAATTTGCAGGATACTTCGTAATATTCTAAAATAGTGAAGATTATCCTAAAACATAAAGAATTGTGAAGGTCTTTGAAATTAAGTTGAATTCACTTCTGTTACACTCTCTTCTTGGATTAGCACATGCTGTGGTGTCTCTTTTGTTTTTTTGTTTTGTTTTGTTTTGTTTTTTAGTTCATATTTGGAGTTCACGAAAGCAGTAAATTGTCAAAGTAAAGAGATAAAATAAATTTTTAAAGCCAAAAGTCTGTGTGTACGGGAAGGATGGCTGCTATAAAATATAGACCTCAAAAAGCAGTGACTTAAAGATAATAGATATTTACTTCACTTTAATAGAACAGAGCCCCAGATGTCAGAAGTGTGTGAGAAGATGGAAAAGCATGGAATAGTGCATTCCCAATGTTTCGCTGTGCAGACCCACATGTGGTCTCCAGCTGGACAGCCATCTATGTATCTGCATATCTGCTATAATTTTTCCATCATCTCTCTATCATCTATATTGGTCTCTTATAATGTACAGAGCTTTAACGCTATTAGAATGGAGGAAGGATATATATGGACTTTGGAGGTTAACAGGCAGTGTCTGGCATACAGGTACGAACATTCATCTTAGAATCATAAGGGAAATATTAGTTTAGACTTTAGTTTAAAATTTCACTAGTTAAAACTTAGATGAACAGTACCAATCACATGGAACTATTGCGAGAACCACATATTCTTGGTTGAAGTAGGTGCTCAGTAACTGGTTGATATCATTACTTTTGCTTAGGATCTATTGGTAATTTTTTTATCTATTTGTCTGCCTGCCTGCCTATTATCTTTCTATCATCTGCATTGGTCTTTCATAGTTTCATAATTATCCAATTAACTTGAATGTTCTTATCTTTGGATTCAACTTTTGTAATAAATTACATTTTGACATGTTAATAACTCTTATAGAAACTATTGTTCCTGTGAATTATGTTTGAGTAAGATTTAAACTTTGTGACATGCTTGAAGCACATGTAATATTTATTGTCTCCACTTACTGTAAATATACGAATAAAAAGTGCCCTCATATATATATTCCAGTACTTTTCAGTGAAGAACTTGACTATAATCTCTAAGCAAATGGCATGGTGTGTTCTTTTTCTATTGTTGCCATAATAAGTTACCACAAATTTAGCAGTTTAAAACACCCACTTACTATCCTACAGCCCTGCAAGTCAGAAGTCTAGGCACATTCTCACCCTCTTGGTACTTTGCTCTGTTTGTCACAAGGATAAAATCAAGGCGTCAGCAGGCTGTGTTTCTTTCTGGAGGATCTGAGCACTATTCCACTTTCAGGTTTACTTAGGATGTTGGCATAGGTCAGTTTTATTATGGCTGTCGGACTGGAGGCCCCTTTGCTTATTGGTCATTGGTCAGCGTCGTTCTCAGCTTCTAGAGGCCACCTGCATTTCATGGTTCATGGCATCCTTTCAGCCTCAAAGACAGTAATGATTGGTCAACTACTTCTCATGCTTTGAATATATCTGATCTCCTCTTCTACCTTATTTCTCTCCTGCCCT
>NW_007733401.1:97520-98887 GCF_000696425.1 Galeopterus variegatus | reverse complement strand
GGCCCCTTTGCTTATTGGTCATTGGTCAGCGTCGCTCTCAGCTTCTAGAGGCCACCTGCATTTCATGGTTCATGGCATCCTTTCAGCCTCAAAGACAGTAATGATTGGTTAACTACTTCTCATGCTTTGAATATATCTGATCTCCTCTTCTACCTTATTTCTCTCCTGCCCTTCTCTTCTATGACACCTCTCTGACTATTCTGCCTTTCTCTTCTGCTTTTAAGTGCTCCTGTGATTACATTGAGCATACCTGGATAATACAGTATAATCTTTCTAAATTTAAGGTCACCTGATTAGTAAATATAACAAAATCTGCAATGGCCCTTCATAGCAGAGCCTAGATTAGCATTTGACTGAATAACTAGGGGAGGTGAATCTTGGAAGTAGCAAAGGCATCTTCAAAATTTTGCCTACCCCAAATGAAGCATCTTTTAATTTTATTCTTTATATTAAACTATTAATAAGTGATGTAGTAAGCCATTCTGATTGTGAATGCAAAGGAAATTGATAGGTTGCTTAAGCCAGTTGTCATAGGATTTATGAAATGAAAATGAATTCAATAAATAGTGGTGGCAGCAAAAACCTTTTGAATTTGTAATTACAGCATGAGACATTAATTGGCCTGTTTTATTTTTACAGAGATCAAGCTTCATTTATTATATTGAAGTAACTGAAAAATTTGCAGTAGAATTCAAACTTCCATTTTCCATTTCATATTTCTCATATTTCTCATATTCTCATACTCCCATAAGAAAAATTCCATTACTTGGGAGATTAATCTCCTAACATATGAAGCTATTTATTAGCCGGGTTCTAAAGACCTTGAGATTTAATTAGTACTATCAATTTATGAAATCTACCCTCCATTTCATTTTCTCAAAATAAAATCTCTGAAAGATTGACTTTTCCACGCTCACACCTTGGGTCAGTGAAGACAGGAAGATAATGTTTCTGTCTTCTCTCTTTCTTCCATGTTAGACTACATTACTTTGTTTTAGGAAGTTATTACATCCTTTTATCAGCTGAGTTCTCGAGTACTATATAGACCTTTATAGTAGAGGAGAAAATTTTCAAAATTTGTGTTTCTTACTTGTTTTCATTATCCTTTGCCTTGGAAGAGGAAGTTGTGTTGTCCAAAGTATTTTAAAAGCTTCACAGAACTTCATAGACATTAGGACATGTCTAATAACTATTAAAAGCATTATTTTTACAATGTAAACAGAAAGAAATAAAAATATGATTAATTATTTATAAAAGTCTCATTGGTTTGTGAAATGAATAAGATGTTCTAGAAAACATTTTTTAATTGTCATTTGAAAAAAGTAATTCAAGATACTAATAAGATAAAAATGCTGGAGGATTTTTAT
>NW_007733401.1:95337-96910 GCF_000696425.1 Galeopterus variegatus | reverse complement strand
GAACTTCATAGACATTAGGACATGTCTAATAACTATTAAAAGCATTATTTTTACAATGTAAGCAGAAAGAAATAAAAATATGATTAATTATTTATAAAAGTCTCATTGGTTTGTGAAATGAATAAGATGTTCTAGAAAACATTTTTTATTTGTCATTTGAAAAAAGTAATTCAAGATACTAATAAGATAAAAATGCTGGAGGATTTTTATTCTGCTTATTAAATATTGTTAAATAACTTAATAATCACCACCATTAATGGAAATAGCAATTATTTGCTGTGTATGTAGTATGTGTATGATATTCTTTATGACCGTAATTGTTTAGATATATTTACAACATTGGCCCTGCAATTCCAACATTAAGAATATAGATAGAAATATGAAAATCAACTACATTGTATATTGATAAATTGAAATTAAAACAAAGAAAGAAAAAGAAAATGTTACAAAAAAAAGAAAAAGAAATACAGAACACATGCATAAAATGGTTTAAAAAATTGTTGAAGTAGCTTAGAACCAAACGGTGTTAAGTGTGGTGATTCAGAAAGAGTGGTTGTAGCTCACAATTGTGCTTACAGCAGTGACTCTCAAAGTGTGGTCCCAGACCATCAGTATCACCTGGAAACTTGTTAGAAAGGTAAATTACCAGGTCCTGTCCTAGATCTACTGAATCACAACCTCTGGAAGGAGGACCACCCATCTGTGCTTTTACAAACCTTCTAGGTGATAGCTAAAATTTGAGAGAAACACTGGTCAGGTGGATGGGGAATAAAGAATTTTTGAAAGCCTTGAATGCATCAGAAAGAATTTGGACTGGATCCTAAGACCTAGATAACTTTAGTTTTGAACTGAGGCATTTTAAAGATAACTTTGTATGACAGATTATTTGGGGGGAAGATTAGGAACAGATAAAGGAAAAATATATTTAGTTCTAAAAGAGAAAAAATAATGGAGATTATTTGTACAGAACACAGACACCATTTTAGAGTATTCTATTTGAGAATGAAGAGTTTATTCCAAGCAGGTTCTGTTGACTAAAAGGCAGAAACTGGGTAACGGAGTGATGATGAGATAGCAAGGGAGATAAGCAGCGGATTCCACCTTAATATGCAGGAGCTTATTACCCACTAAACTTTTGCTCTTTTATGCCAAGATAATTAAGAAGATATTATTATGCATTTATATAGGATCGCTTCATTATGCAGAATAAAGGGAGTGAATCCGTCTCTCCCCAGCTATTAAAGCTTTATTATATCAAAATATGCCCCTCTCTGCTTTTTTTTAGAGGAGTGACAACTATTTATATAGTGATTTACAGAAAGCATCTCATTAAAAAATTGTCTAGGTCATTACGTCTGATTAAGAAAACATATTTTTATAAAAATTTTTACATAATTATATTTATTTTGATTTTATTTATTTTCTTGTGAATAGTTTTCTCTCTTATTATTGGTAAAATGATTAGAATATTTAAATCCTGAGCTATATATGACACATGTTATTTAAAAAAATATGGAAATTTTTACATAAAGTCAGCATATTATCAAAGTGCTCAAAATAACAAACCTAACAT
>NW_007733401.1:88744-95225 GCF_000696425.1 Galeopterus variegatus | reverse complement strand
GACAACTATTTATATAGTGATTTACAGAAAGCATCTCATTAAAAAATTGTCTAGGTCATTACGTCTGATTAAGAAAACATATTTTTATAAAAATTTTTACATAATTATATTTATTTTGATTTTATTTATTTTCTTGTGAATAGTTTTCTCTCATGTTATTGGTAAAATGATTAAAATATTTAAATCCTGAGCTATATATGACACATAAGTTATTTAAAAAATTATGGAAATTTTTACATAAAGTCAGCATATTATCAAAGTGCTCAAAATAACAAACCTAACATCAAAAAGATTAAATATTTTGTTTTGAGTTTTTGATTATGGAGCTGTTGTATCAATTTTGTTTTAACAACTTACTTTATCTCAAGTGTAGTATACATACAAGTTAACTGGTCATACCTTGATCTGAACAGTTTAGTACACAAACAAAATAACACAGATTTAGGCAACCTGTACAAAAATTTTAAAGCAGATGTTTCTCTAGGAACATTTTTCAGAAGTGAACTTTCTGAAGCATTTTTGGAAGGCTGAGAGAATATTATCTGAGATTTTATTTTATTATTGTGCTTTATTTTGAGACAATCTTAAAGGATAAAAACACAGATTACATGGGCACCAAAACTTTTTCGCATGTTACTGTCACATGATTCTGTTGCCAGTATTTGTTTTTATATTTACAATAAAGCTGGAACAAACAAGCCAGAAATAAATGAGTTGAGGTGGATTTAATATGTAAATGATAACAGCTGTGTCAAGTAAATCAGAATGAAATTAAAGAACACTTCTCTAAATTTGTCTTCCAATTTGTTCAAATAGGAGGTGTTGAAATATGAAATACAAAAGAACATGCAAAAAGGCACTAATACCAACCATCAAATGTTAAGCAGTAATTTTGTCAAAACATACAAGTTATATAAATGTCCTATGCCATAGGGACATAATAGCTAATATTTATTGAGTGATTCAACAAAACAGGTGCCAGGAGTAGTTCTAAATGTTTAACATATATTAGCTCATTTGATTTTATAATTATCTTATGAGGCAGGCCTATTTATTTTTCTAATTTTACATATAGAAATAGGAGGCACAGAAAGGTCAGGCAACTTGTCTAAGGTCACACAGCTAAAAAGTGAAGCCAAAATTTGAGGCTGTGAAATGTTCTCCCTGTGCTTATAATCTTAAATACTAGGCTATGCATGCACATATATATTAGATTTTATCCAATATGTACAGCAAACATTGTCATAATAATTCATACTCAAGGACAATTTACAAAAAGGTTTTATTTGCTATAGGGATGAAATTAAGAATTTTTCTCACTGATTTTCAAAAGCAGAAATTGTGATGTTTTATTTGAGAGTAAGATGGGAAGATCACAAATGATGGTAGAAATATCTTTAATAGTCATACCTTGGGTCAATATATGACCAAATGATATTAAACAATTCAATGAGTATTTACTTTTCCTTATTGAGAAAGCTGAAAATAATGAAAGTCAAATCTCGAAGGGTATCTTTTTCTTTGAACTTAGAGACAATATAAAATCCTGATTTACTTCATTTTTTTTTACTAGGTAGGTAAACACCAAATTTTCATTTTACATTATGATTTCTTTAAAACACTTGTCATAAATATAAATACTTCATTCTATGCCTTTAAACATTATTAATAATAACATCAGTAGCTCTGTGTGTACATATAAATAAAAATATATGATCTAAGTGTATTTAAGGCATTCCTATATTCAATATTAAATGACATTTATTTTAAAGTAGTATAACATACATATTTAGGTCTTCATCTATTCTTTGTTGACTTCATAATATGAAAAGAATTTTAAAATGCCAGCTCAAAAATCCACATAACTCTTCAGAATTACATTAGTAAAACAGAGACACAGACTCTCATTGAAATGAAAAAAAAAATGTTCATTTCACAAAAGACATGTCTTCTTAGAAGATCATTAGCAATAGAAATTTTTTCAAGTATTCTCAATTTAAGAAACCATTACTTTTGACAGCTGAATACTAACTGAATATAATTCAGAATATCATATCCAAAATAGAAAACATAATGAAATCTTTATCCATAAGTCAATGAAAAATTAAACAATGCATTTATATTTGCTTTATTTTGCAGAAAATAGGAAATGCTACCTAGGTACCCACTAGAAGGAAAGCACATATAAAAAACATTTTATGAAAAACGTAGCACACCAGATGTCATTATTCTCTCTAAAACAACTGTGGTCTAAATTCTTGTGATTGACAGTAAATAGGCAGTCACAGAAGAATGCAGACCATACATACTTTGTAAAAATGAACAGCCAGTATTCAGCATTGTTTGTGGATGCATAAAGTTTTGTGTGTGTGCTTTTTTTTTTTCCCCCAAAAGCATACTTGTTTTAGAAACCATAACTGCTCTCCAAACACATGATGCTATAATTTTTTTAAATCATTTTTATTAAATCAATAATTTTCTATACTTTCTCTCAAACTGCTTAAAACAAACACACTAGGCATTCAATAGTCAAGAAGTGTAATAGCTATTTAGGTCATTATGCATTTCTAGTAACCTAACAGGCAAAATTCCTTTAAACACTGACAATTATTTAAAAATAATTCATAGTTAAAGAAAATAAAGAGATTGAATGCCACTTTATTTCTGTCTAAAGAATATTCTAAGAGATGTAATGTAATAGTCTTTTGTTTGTTTGTTTGTTTTTGTTACTTAGCTGCATTTTATTGCTTAACTTTCTATAGGACATTTAAGTCATTTATAGGCACATGTGTGTCCTGTTAGAAAAAGTCTGAGGGAGAGGGAGATTGTGCAAGTGATTTTGAGATGTATTTCTAACAAGTGATCCATGTCAGCCATTGAAATATTTGATTTAATTTCTCTTGAAGCTATTGTTTCTTTGGAAGGGTAATTTGCTGTTAAAATGCAAAATTGATGCTTTCTACTACAGTTAAAATGATCTGCCCCTCAAGGCTCTTTGGGAAAATAGCTGAAGATATAGAGAGTTTAAACTGGTTCTTGTTTTCATTGGAGTTTTAACATTTACGTGCTTTTATTGATCTGAGGCTTATTAAATAAGTCTAGTAATTTAGGATTGTGCAGTCTAGTGATTTATGCCTGTAATCTTTAAATAGTGTGAGAGTCCTTGAAAAATGTTTAACCTAGAGACTATTTATAATTTTCCTTAAAATTTGCTTTGTCTCAATCTTTTACATTTTCTATATTCAAAAGATGATGAGTATTTTAAAAAACATAGCTTTGTGCTAAATATATGATTAAGCATAAATAATTATCTCACAAACATAACTACAGAAAATGATGTGAAACAATTTATTTTTGTGGCACATATTGTCATGTGGTTATCTATGTCTTGCTCACTTTTTTCCTTGATAACCTCAATTTGAGAGAGGAGCTATGTGCCACCTTCCTAATCTCCTTGGATCTAGGGTGATTATTTGACCTGACATAAAGAGAAATCTGCTGAGGTTTCTGTTTAAGCTTTGTTTTCCTGACAGGAGGAAAATGACGTGGACTTTCCCTCACCTTCCCTTCTTCCTAACTTAAAGGTAGACCTAATGACTGAAAATGAACAGCTTTTGGAGAATCAGAAGGAAGCAAGCTTGAGAAAATTAATCATAGAAACGATGGCCACAATATTGTTGAGTTAATCAACAGCAATGACTGGTTTTGCCTGATTTTATTGTTCTGCTAAAAAAAAAAGCACCCCAATTTTCAGAGACAACATCAAGCCTTTCTATTACTTGCAGCTATACCCAAATTGACAATTAAAAAATATATATATTTATTTGTGAGGCCACAAATCATATGTGTTCATAGTAGCTGTTTTTTTTTTTTTTTCAACTCTGCAAATTTTATAGCTGAAACTGCAGGTGGGGTAAAAGGGTGTGAGGCTGCAGAAGGACAGGTGGGGAGTTGGTGACCCCTGCACTGTGTGTGGTCTGCAGCATGCTGGTGCCACTGCCCTCTTGGTTTCTGACTATGGGGTGGTTTCTCAGAAAGTCCCAGTGGCTTGGCTCAGATTTATGGAAGAGTTGATAGTTGATGGCATAAACTTACAGCAATGGGAAGTAAAAGGTCAGAAGAGAGCTCCAGGCACATAGTTTTATCTCCCCCCTCCCCACAACAGATTATTCAGGGACTCACCAGTCCATATAGTCTTTCTGAAGTCATCCCTGAGGATAATGAACCACCAACTGTGCTTGTCAAGAGCTGACGCTATCTCAGTAATGTACCTCCTTGCATCCTTGTATTTCTTCTATATCCTTTCATGCCTCACTTCCATTACCTCTTCATTCCTGCTTCCCTGGGATTATATTCCCCAATGAAGTCTTGACATGTAAATTTTGCCTCAGGACATATTTTCTACAGAATCTTAGCTAAGAAAACGAATTTGGTTTGAAAATTTTTCTCTGACTTAAGACCTTATTGTATTCACTCCAATGTTTGCAACTTTCCCCTCCCTGTGACTATTGTAGAAGTGAATTCCCCCTCACTCCCTGGCCATAATGGCCATTTTATTTATAAAAATGTCCTGTAACATTCCTGGAAGAATTAATAGACAAGTCTATGGCTCCTCCCACCTTTCTCCTCACCCGTGCTAATTTTTTGTTTTAAAGTTATAAAAGTCTCACTAATGTAAGATAAATAATTATTCATATTTTCAGTAGTGCTTTAGATGTTTTTAATGTACTAAACTTTTAGTGAGATATGATATAAAAAAATTGAAATGTTTTTCTTAAAGCTAATTAGTGGCCTCTGTAATCATATTAAATAATATGCTGATTATGAGTAAATAGCTATATATAATATACATGAGTAAATAGCTATGTATAATATATATTGAATATATGCATACATACATAATTTCTTTAAAATAAGAAGATAAACAAATAGTATAATTTATTTGTCTCAGTCTCTCTTGGGGGTGCAGGGGCCCTCCTACAAGCCCAGAAACCTTACCCACAGTGGCCCACTCCAGTTGAGGAGCCACAGAGTGCCCTGGCATCTCTTCTGGGGTAAAGGGCCTAATGGATGACTGCAGTGGCCTCACCCAGCATGACCCACTCCAGCAGCTGCAGAGTACCCCAGCATCTCTCTTGAAGGCATAGGCCCATCTCTCCTGCTCATGACCCCAGCAACCTCACTCAATGTTATCCACTTAAGCCGAGGAGGTGCAGAGCACCCCAGTGCCTCTTTGGGGAGTGTAGAGCCCAGCCTGAAGCCCCAGTTATCCCACCCAGAGTCACCCACTTCAGCTGAAGAGCTGTTGAGCACGTACCATCTCCCTCAAAGTCCAAGGTCCTGATCATGACTACAGCAAACTTAAAAATTGTATGGAACCACAAAAGACTTCAAATTGCCAAAGCAATCCTGAGCAAAAAGAATAAAGCTGGAAGCATCACACTCCCTGACTTCAAAATATACTACAAAGCAATAGTAACCAAAACAGCATGGTTCTGGCATAATAATAGACAGATGGGCCAATGAAACAGAATAGAAAACCCAGAAATAAATCCATGTATCTCCAGCCATCTGATTTCCAACAAGACTCTGAGAACATATGGGGAATATACTGCCTTTTCTAGAACTGCTACTGTTAAAACGGGACGTCCATATGCAGAAGGATAAAACTAGACCTCTATCTCTCACCATTTATCTAATCAACTCAAAACGGATTAATGACTTAAATGCAAGATCTGAAACTGTAAAACTACTAGAAAAATAAACATAGAGGACGCACTCCAGGACAATGGTCTAGGCAAAAACTGTATAGACATGACTTCCTTCCAGAGCACAGGCAACAAAAGCAATAGTAGACGAATGGGATTTTATCAAACTGAAAAGCTTCTTCACAGCTGAAGAAACAATCAACAGAGTGAAGAAGCAAAAAGGAGAATGGGAGAAAATATTTGCAAACTATTCATCTGACAAGGAATTAATATCCAGAATATCTAAGAAACTTAAACAATTCTACAGCAAGAAAACAGTCTGATTTAAAAATGGGCTAATGACCTGAATATTCATTTCTCAAAAGAAGACATATAAGTAGCCAAAAGGTATATGAAAAAAATCCTCAACATTATTAATCTTCAGGGAAATGCAAATTAAAACCACAATCATCTCACCCCAGTTAGATTGTCCATTATCAAAAAAAAAAAAAAAAAAAAAAAAAAAAAAAATTAAATGCTGGTGAGGATGCAGAGTGAGGGGAATTCTTATACATTAGTAAATTAGTACAACCATTATGGAAAACTTTATGGAGTTTCCTAACAAAACTATAAATAGAACTATCATGTTATTCAAAAATCCCATTGCTGGGTATTTATACAAAGGAAAGGAAATCAACATACTGAAAAGATATCTGCACCCCCTGTTTATTGCAGCACTATTCACAATAGCCAAGATAGTAATCAACCTAGGTGTTCATGAACAGATGAATGGG
>NW_007733401.1:87557-88069 GCF_000696425.1 Galeopterus variegatus | reverse complement strand
AGCACTATTCACAATAGCCAAGATAGTAATCAACCTAGGTGTTCATGAACAGATGAATGGGTGAATAAAATGTGGTATATATACACAATGGTATGCTACTTAGCCATAAAAAAGAATAAAATTCTGTCATTTGTGGCAACATGAATGAGCCTTGAAGACATTATGTTAAGTAAAATAAGTCAGGCACAGAGTGATAAATACCACATGTTCTCATTCATATGTGGAAAGTAAAGATAACAATAATAATAATAATTTGAACTTTTAATAGTAGATAGTAGAACTATGATTACTCGATGCTGGGAAGGGGAGTGGAAGGGAGGTAGTGAGAGGTTGGTTAATGGACACAAAATTATAGCTAGATAGGACAAATAAGTTCTAGTGTTGTACAATAGTGCTAGTCATCTACTATTAACACTTTATTGTATGCTTTCAAATAGCTAGAAGAGAAGAGCTTAAATGTTTGCATCACAAAGAAATGATAAATTTTTGTGATGATGAATTTGTTAACTAGC
>NW_007733401.1:75704-85857 GCF_000696425.1 Galeopterus variegatus | reverse complement strand
TCACCCATGGCCTTATCACTAGTAAGTTCTAGAGTTAAATTTAAATCCACTCTGTGCTTCCTGCATCTGAGTTTTTAAGTATTATACTTTATTGCACCTCTTTCCAATAAATCATTTCCCTTAGGGGCTGGTTTTTCACCTCTCATATAAAGGGAATCATATGCTTTTAAAAAATTGGACAATTTGATGCAAAATAAGTATTAAGTGTGTTTGATTATGTGCATTTCTCAATTTATGTGTATCATTAGAAAAAAAGTGTTTAAAGGAGACAGCTACACCAAACAAACAAAAAAGTCACCTATTTTCTCACCACTCAGAAATAGCCACAACATCCTTAATCAAATTACATTCTATTCTGAACTGTAAACAGNTAGAAAAAAGGTGTTTAAAGGAGAAAGCTACACCAAACAAACAAAAAAGTCACCTATTTTCTCACCACTCAGAAATAGCCACAACATCCTTAATCAAATTACATTCTATTCTGAACTGTAAACAGCGCACATCACTAACTTACCATCTATCTCTATGCATCTCTTAAAGCTCATTCCCCTCGCTTCTCAAATAATGCTCATTCGAAAAGATACTCTTGAACCCAATTGTAATGTAAATGAAGATGCTGATGCAGGCTATGTGCATCATAAAAAAATAAATGAATCCTGCTCAAAGTCCTACTTTCTGATACATTTTCACTGTAACTTCCTTTTTTCTTTCATCTTCCTCAAAGAACCTAACTCCCATCATTGAACTTACGTCCAGATAGGCAGGAAGACTTAAAGGAGACAGCTACACCAAACAAACAAAAAAGTCACCTATTTTCTCACCACTCAGAAATAGCCACAACATCCTTAATCAAATTACATTCTATTCTGAACTGTAAACAGTGCACATCACTAACTTACCATCTATCTCTATGCATCTCTTAAAGCTCATTCCCCTTGCTTCTCAAATAATGCTCATTCGAAAAGATACTCTTGAACCCAATTGTAATGTAAATGAAGATGCTGATGCAGGCTATGTGCATCATAAAAAAATAAATGAATCCTGCTCAAAGTCCTACTTTCTGATACATTTTCACTGTAACTTCCTTTTTTCTTTCATCTTCCTCAAAGAACCTAACTCCCGTCATTGAACTTACGTCCAGATAGGCAGAAAGATAAAACCCACCTCCTTCCCATCAATTGAATGCAATAGTGTGCCTTTGTGGTTGCTATGGTTTGAATTAGTTTGTCCGCTTCCAAATTCATGTTGAAATATAATTCCCAAAGCAACAGTATTGGAAGCCGTGGCCTTTGGGAGATGATGAGCAATGAAGGCTCTGCCCGAGTTAATGGGATTAGGTGCCCTTATAAAAGATTGCCAGAAGGAGTTTGCCCCTTTTGCTGTTCTGCCTCCTGCCATTTGAAGACACAGTAAGAAGACCCTCATCAGACCCTAGATGCTGGTGCCTTGATCTTGAACTTCACAACCTCCAGAACTGTGGACAATAAATTTCTGTTCTTTACAAATTACCCAGTCTCGCGTATTCTGTTATAGCACCACAAACAGACTAAGATAGTGATGGAGAATACGTAGCTATTATTTATTCATACATGGTTCAGTTAAATGTGTTTTTTTTTTCAGCTTCATTGAGATATAATGCAAATGTCATATAACTCATCCATTAAAAGTGCCAATTCTATATATATATATGTATATTCAAAGAAATGTGCAACCATTAAAGCTTTTTCATCACTTCAAAAAGAAACTATACCCATTAGTTATCATCTTTCTATTTCTATAGATTTCACTACTCTGGACATTTCATATGAGTGAAATCATATACAATGTGCTCTTATGTGACTACTTTTTTTACTTAGCAAATTTTCAAGGTTCATATTAGTCCATTTATTTTGCTTATGTCAGAAATACCTGAAAATGGGTAATTTGTAAAGAAATAATGCATATTGTTTACAGTTGGAGAGTCCGGGAAGTCTAAAGTCTAGGGAACAAATCTGTATATTAGTCCATTTATTTTGCTTATGTCAGAAATACCTGAAAATGGGTAATTTGTAAAGAAACAATGCATATTGTTTACAGTTGGAGAGTCCGGGAAGTCTAAAGTCTAGGGAACAAATCTGTTGAGGGCCTTGTTGGTGGGTGGTGACTCCTCACAGAAATGCAGTGTCACGTGGCAGATGGCTTGAGTGAGAGAGAGGTTCTCATGTATTCTCCTTTTAAAACCATCAGAACCATGCCTGTGACCACTATTAAACCATCAATGGATTATTCTATTCACTAGTGCATAGTCCTCACAATATAATCACCTATTCAAGGCCTCACCTTTCAATTACCATAATAGGATTTCTCACACTCTTAAGTGTCACAGTGGGGGTTAAGTTTCTAATACACAGAACTTTGGGGGACACAATTCAATCCATAGCACCATGTCATATGTGATTATCCATTTATTAGTTCATGGACATTCAGATTGTTTCTACCAGGTAGCTATTGTGAATAATGTGTTATAACCATTTGTGTGCAAGTTTATTTGTGTGTGGACATATGTTTTAATTTCTCTTGGTTAGACACTTAAGAGTAGATTTGCAAGGTCATGTGGTAACTATGTTTAATAGTTTGAGAATTGCCAGACTATTTTCCAGAGTGACTGTACAACTTCACATTCCCACCATCAGTGCATGAGGGCTCTGTTACCTCCAAGTCCACATCAACCTGTTGTTTGAATTGATAACATTATTATCAATTGTATTATTAATGTATTATTATACATTGTCCATTTTTAAAAAAAACTAGCTTTTTTATTTTATTAGTGATTTGTAAGATATCTTTATATATTCTTGATACATGTCCCTAGCTAGATATATGATTTTCAAATACTTTCTCCCATTCATTCTGTGAGTTATCTTTTTACTTTTTTGATGGTGTCCTTTGAAGCTAATGGATTTTACTTTTCATAAAATCCAATTTATTTTTTCTTTTGTTATTTAATTTGTTTTGTTTCAATGCTATTGTTTTAAGGCCTACTTTTCCCTGAAGGCAAAATATCTGAGGCAGAGCTCTGGAGCTGAAGGTGGGACCACTGGCAAGCTTCTCTCTGTGACTTCTCACTCTAGTTGCTGAGCAGTCAATGGAGGTGTGGACAGTACCTGAGGTCCTTTTGGCTTGCTTCTCTTGGCTTTGGACCACCACCTATCAAGGTGGGGTAATGTCAAACAGATCCCCAGTGTTCTCTGCATGCTGTGGCCAAGGTAGAGCTCTCCATACAAGGGCAGGAGGCCTCACAGGAAGAAGGGAGCCTCCATCTTTGGACCACATTTGCCCAGTCTTAGCCTCAACAAATACCTGAGGGCTGAATGAGAAATGCTGTTACCCTGCCTCTCCCAGGAAAAAAGCTTTCTAACTGGGATCTCAGGAAACAGAACCTTGTGTTCTTAAATGCATCACTTTGGAGTGGAGTCTCTTCCTCACTGAGCTAGAAGGAAGGAGCGAGGGAACAGTTTTTGATCAAATATGACATACTCTTGTCTTTCTTACCAATTTTTATACATTTTCTCTGATAAATATTTCCTCATTTGCTGTTTAGCTTTAGGACCATTTCTAGAAGGTTTAAATAGTCTCCTATTTTAAAAATAATTTTCTCCAGTTTCACTAGAAAGCATGCCACTGGAGGCTCTCATGCTGTCATGCCAAAAGTTAATATCCCCAAAACAGTTTGAAAGTGCCATAAAAGGACAGAGAATTTTCTACTCAGTCTGCATCATACCTTTTCTTCTTTGAAAACCAAGGCCAAATTTCCATCTTTAGCTCATACGTACTGGGAAGGACTATAGTCAGGTAAATAAAACGTCTATTTTAATCTCTTTCTTCAGAAAATTGGTGAACTACAAAGGGAAGTTATTTATTTAGCATCCCCTCCCCCTGAAGGCTATATGATTCGTCTATTGAATCCTTTACATCTTCTGACTTTAACCTCTCGGTAAGATTACATTTGAGTGCAATTTGGCACAGAATGTTAGTTCTCTTTATAACCAAATCCAACCAAAGAAATAAGCCAACAACCCAACAAAAAATAAAACTTCAATGAAGATGAGAAATATGATTTAACCACAATTATAACAGATGATTAATAAGTATAAAGGGTTTAATATGCTCTAGAAGAGAAACAGATAAAGCATGTGGTCAACTCTGGTAAAAAGCTAATTTACTAATTTGTAACTGTAATCTTAGTTTTAAAGACTAGAAAATCATCCTTGAAAAATGGGCCTAACTCTGCCTATCAAGAAAAGTTTTATGAATGATGTAATAAATACATGATACCTTCTTAAATACAATATTTTGTTTTTTTACTATGTGGAAACGTTTATTTTGCCTATTCATTGAAACAATAGATAGAATGTACTGATTCATGTAACTGGCAAGTCCAAAGTCAATACAAAGTCAATTTCTAGTTTTGAATTACAGATTCAGTCATATGATGTACATTTGTTTCTTTCTTATTTCCTTGTGAAACTTTACATGGTACCAGCTTAATTCTAAAGCTAATCATCAGGGAAATGCAAATCAACACCACATTGAGATATCATCTCACCCCAGTTAGACTGGCCATTATTAAAAAGACTGAGAATAACAAATGCTTTGAGGACACAGGGAAAGGGAAACTCTTCTACACTGTTGGTGGGACTGTAAAGTAGTACAGCCATTATGGAGAATAGTATGGAGGTTTCTCAGACAACTACAGATAGAACTACCATATGATCCAGCAATCCTAAGACTGCATATACACTCAAAGGAATGGAAATCATTATTTTGAAGGGATACTTACACTCCCATGTTCATTGCAGCTTTATTTACAATACCCAAAATATGAAATCAAAGGAACTGTCCATTGATGGATAATTGGATAAGAAAAATGTAGTATACATACACAATGGAATACTACTCAGTCTTAAAAAAGAATGGAATTCTACCATTTGCAGTAACATGGATGAGCCTGGAGAAAATAAGTGAAATAAGCCAGACACAGAGATGGAAATACTGCATGTCCTCACTCATAACTGGGTGCTAAGAGAGAAGGAAAAAAAAAAAAAAAAAAGAAAGATAGGTAGTAAGAAATAAAGAAAAAGAAAGAAAGAAAGAAAGAAAGAAAGAAGAATATTTTGAACTTTCAGAAGGAGAGAACAAACCTAAGGATACTAGAGATGGTGCGGGAGAAAGTGGGGTTGAGGAGTGATTGGTTGGGTAAGGGGCATAAAGAATAAATATGACTTGTAATAATTAATATGTTAATAAAAATAATTAAAGCCCAGCTTCACTCTTCTCTTGTGGCAATGACTTTCCTCTAGTAGTTTCAAGCTTGACAAAAACAACACATCAGAGAGAGAAAGAAAGGGTAAGCAAGAGAGAGAGAAAAACAGAGTAAGAGAGATTTTTTTTTTCTAGAGTCCTTAAAAAAATGTATTTTTTTACTTCTCATTGACAAGAATTGTGTTAAAATTCCCCTCCAGAACTATTACTATGGATTTCATTAAAATCTCATTTCAGAGAGTATTGGTTGCATTGCTGATGTAAAAACATAAAAAGAGATGAATTAATTACTAAAAAAACTTTGAGATTGAGAGCAGAATTTACCACAATTTCTATTTCATATTTAAACACTAGTTAACCCAAAATTTAAGACTTATAGTTCTTTTATCAGCTGAATATTCAGGAATACTTCCTTGACATTTTAAGTCAAATTTACTACTTTTGCGTATAAAAAAGTTAGGGATTATCAAGACTCCAATATAAGAGAGAATAGAGAATAAATAAATTAATTAAAAAAAAGTCTGAGTTTTGATCCCAGAAATGTTAAAATCAATACTACTAATCACCATAATCATGCACTGATTCCATATAATTTTACAGTGATTTGAAATATTGTACTTAATTTGTTCTTAACTTGACAGTTATTCTCTATTGGTATGATTTTATGGAAAGGTAAGGATATTTGTAAAGCCGAATATGTAATTTTGATCAAAGTCAAACATTGGCCAGGTTTTTCAAATTCTTACTAAAAGAACTAACATATACAAGTTGTATGTTTTTGGTTAAGTTTTAATCTCTCTCTGAAATATTTTCCTCAGCTAAAAAACCCAAATTCATCTTCACTAAGTTGTTAAGAGAACTGAAACGTGTTATATACATGAAAATATATAACGTTTTCTAAGGGATTTGTTGTTAGTACTCAATATTTTTCCACTGTAGAGTGGTAGCAGTAATTTAAGATTTTGTTTTTTAAAATAATATAAATTCAATATTAGCTTTAGACTATCTATGAGAAATAGTCTTATAATGCAAAATACTGGTGTAAGAATTGCTATAAGAATATTTTTAAATTTCCTAAAAAGAGAAAGCGTTTTGTATGAAAAGGGGGACGCTATGCAACATGGGCATATTCAATGGGCTTACTAAAGAATATTGCTATAAGAATATTTTTAAATTTCCTAAAAAGAGAAAGCGTTTTGTATGAAAAGGGGGACTCTATGCAACATGGGCATATTCAATGGGCTTACTAAAGAATAATTTAGGTATCAGTTAAAGAAGAACCAGCTGTATTTCTAGGTTCCAACACTAGATGATATTAATATCAAGTAAAATATGTAAAATATGCTGTCATTAAAATTTTTAACTTTGAAAGGCATTGCTAGGTAAATCTTGATTTAATGAGATTTTTATACTGTAGTTATAAAAACGTGAACTAGATAGTAATTGAAAATGGCCAAAAACACAAATCCCCATTTATCATCAGTGTTTTGCAAACTGCTATGAATGAAATATTCATTTCACCCCCCCAAAAAAAATTAATGTTGAATTCTTAATCCCAAAGGATGATGAGGCCTTTCAAAGTTGATTAGGTCATGAAGGCAGAGCCTGCATAAATGGGATTAGTGCCCTTATGAAAGAGATCCCAGCAAGCTCATTTATCCCTTCCATCAAGTGAGGTTACAGTGAGAATACAGCCATCTATAAAACTCACTACATACCAAATCTGCTGGCACTTTGATCTTTATTTTCCCAGTCTTTAGAACTGTGAAAATTATTTTATTTTGTTTATAAGCCAACCAGTCCATGTAATTCTGCTTTAGCAGCCCAAATAGACTAAGACACAAAGTCTTATAAATATCAATATCTAAGAGTTCTAAGATTTTTTTAAAAAAATTGCAAGTGATTAATCCAAATTAAAGTGTGTCTTATTTAGTTTATTCTACTTAATTAGTTGAACTCAATATAAAGGATTGAAACATTATTTAGAGAATAAGAGTTGAATGATATTTTACTTTCAGACAATGATTTAAGTGATATGAAGATCCAAAGTGACCTTTAAAACAGGTCTCTCAGTAACTTTTATTCATTGTCATCCATCATAAAGCCAACTGTATTCATGGCAGCACAGTTGGCACCGGCTCAAAGGAATTAGTCTCCCTGCTGAGACACTGTGTTGACAACCTTCTCCTGTTGCTTGTCCATTTGCTTTGCTCGGCAAACCTCCAGATTCATTAAATAAATAAATAAATAAATAAATAAATAAATAAATACCACCAACAATGAGGTTAAAATTATTCTCAAAGAGTCATCTGAAAATAAAATAACATGTGGCTGCAAAAAATGGCAGAAGAAGCAGTTCATTGTAAATACTGAATAATTATTACTATATGAATTATGAAGCCCTTTTTCAAATTACAGCATCTAGTATTTTTAGAAATTGTTCCTTTCAATACTTCCTGCCACATGCAATCAGAATCTTGTGACTAAAGACCATATGACTACTGAATTGGGGATGAATAAGCACCAAATAATTTACATTAGAAAATTACATTGTACACTTCTCTTCTAGAAATTATGAGTCTAAAATTTTAAATAATAATACTTTGTGCTTATAGAATAAGAAGTTCAAGAAGGCTTTAAAATTGAGAAATTCAGTTATCCATTCTTCAGTGTAATGAGGCATGAAAAGTGCCTTGAGCTATACATACAAAGACGATGCTAAGAGATTTCTATATTACAGCAAACTAACAAAGGTATTTGTAGCAAATACACTTTTTGTGACATCACGTTACATGTCATAGAGTGGTTTTACTTTCACATATTTTTTTTTGGCTTATATATTCTTGAACTGTATAATAAAATGATAAACCTATTATATTAGGCCCATAAAAGGTTATAGTTTTGTTAGAGCACAAATATTAAACAGCCCTGTTTAATAAAAACTCTAATATTTTATCTTTCAACTCATAATATTAATGATAACATCATTTTTGGATCTGTAGTTTATTTTTCTCTTTCTTAATCAACAAAAATTTGTACTAATAAACTCACCTAACCTAGAGCACTTTGCATATAACTGTAATTTGTATTTTTATTATTCTCTTTAGCCAATTTATATTTCATGTATATGACTTTCAAAATTTTTATACTTTGAAACTTCACCACTTCTTGATTCATAGTAAAATGCAAGAGAATGTTTCTGAAAGTACAGGAAGGGTAATCATCTATGGAAAATAATGTGATGTATCAACGACTTTCCCTCCTCTCTCAGAGAAATATGTTGGAGTATTGAGGTGACGAATATATCTAACATTTCCATACATGGTCTTCTATCTCACATAAATTTATGTAAAATAGACACTCACTATATTTCCAGACATTGTTTTCCTTCTATAATCACATATGTTTATTCCATAATAATAAAAAGCATTATATAGCCTGGAGTCTGTGCTTGACTAGACTTATTCTATGCTTCTGAAATTTAGTTTAAAATGTATACACTTTATATAATAGACACAGTAGCCTAATAAGCAAAGTAAAAAAGTGTCTTAACACTGAAACTAATTATAATAATGATAGTGATAAAAATAATAATATTAGACAATTAACATCTATAAGAACTTTAAATATACTAGGCATTTATAAAGTCATTTGAAGAGACTAGGTATGTTCTATGACAGCTTAAATTAGTAATACATGAGTTAGTTTCTAGTCTTTGAAGGGTTCAAAGAATGAAAATCAAAATAGGTGATAAGTGTAACAAAGAGGAAAGAAGTAATAAAAACCCAGAAAAAGATAGTGAAATTAAAACGAGACATTTATCTTCAGTGACAATACATTATAAACTCATCTATTAAAATAAGTGGTTTACAATTAAAATGACTAAATTAGCCTGGGGGAGAATGCAAACAAAAAATCAATGCTGTATAATTTACAAACATCTGAAATAGCATGACTCAGAAAAACTGAAAGCACAAGTCTATGCAAAGACAATCCAGTTAAACTTGTACAAAAACAAAGAGAAGTTTATAATATTTATATTATGTACTTTAAGTAGAAAGCTAAAAAATAAATCATATAATTGTAAATTTCGTTTTGTGTTTTGGTTCTATCATTACGAGTTTTCCTGGTATAATTTAACTAAATCTTGAGTAAACTAATAAAAAACCAAACCAAACCAAAACAAACAAACAAAAAAAATACTTCCCACCAAAGAAAACTTTACAAAAATTAAAAATTGAAACTACACACACACATAGTTTCAAATATATTACTCGAGTTAGAAAAATGAATAATTAAGCGAAATATATATCCAAGACCAAATAAAACAAGGAAATAAGAACCTAAAAACTGAGCAAATTCAAGTGAAACATAATGTTAAAGATAGATTTGTTCTGGAGGAAAAGGCAAACAGTATCAGTGAGACCTGGAGAGTAACTTTGTTCTTCCAAAGAGTTAAATAAAACAGTATTGGATGTCAGAAATAATAATGCAGGGTAAACATATGGACTTTTCTGGTGTTACCATTTGAATCTCTTTAAAAAATAACTGACCTTTAAAGCAATAAATAAAACAATGTCTTGTGGAGTTTATAACATATAAGCAGTAAAATACAGAAAACCTGGAAGGTGAAGATGTTGATGTGGTATAATATCACTTGAAAGCAGACTAATAAATTATGGATATGTACAATAAATCCTAAAACAATTATTTAAATAGCATAACAATGTTTTATAGGGCCGGCCCAGTGGCGCACTGGATAGTGCGCCGCTTGGGAAGCGCGGCGGCGCTCCCGTCCGAGGGTTCGGATCCCACATACAGACCGGCTCCCGCTCACTGGCTGAGCGAGGCG
>NW_007733401.1:72684-74722 GCF_000696425.1 Galeopterus variegatus | reverse complement strand
CCGGAAAAAAGGAAAAAAAAAAAAAAAAAAAAAAAAAAAAAAAAACAATGTTTTTTAGCTAATAAGTCAGCAAAGGAAATGATATGGGATAATAAAAATATTTAATTGATTTAAAAATAGGCAGTAAAAGAGAAGATAAGGACAAAAGAATTGAAGGGATTAGTAGAAAACATATACCAAAATGCATGATATAAATCCATTTATATAAAAAATCACATCACACTTAAATGATTTAAATAACTCATTGAAAAGGCAGAGATTATCAGAATCAAATAAACAAACAGATATGCCATTCTCATAATATGGTTAATTTCAGTTCTTCCAAAAACTGATCTACAGATTAAAAAAAAAATGCCAATCTCAGCAACCTATTTTGTAGAAAGTAATCTGCTGATCCTAAAATTTCTAGGAAAATGCATACACCTAAATTATCAAAATCTATTTTGAAAAAGAACAAAGTTGGAAGACTAACACTACTGTATTTTAAACATTATTGTAAAGTTTCAGTAATCGATACAATTATCAATCTGTACCAAGATGAACAAGTAAATCAATGGAATATCCTACAGAGTTCAGAAATATACCCATGCATGTATGTATAAGCAATTGATTGTTTACAAAAGTAGAAAAAGCATTCAGTGGATAAAGAACAGTCTTTCATTAAATGGTACTGGAATAAATAGATATCTATATGCTAAAAAAATAAAGGAAGTTTAATCCATGTTTCACAGCATAACACAAATTTTCTGAAAATTGACCATAGGCATAAACATAAAGTCTAAAACTGGAAAAAAAAAATTATAAGAAAATGTAGAAAAAAAGAAAATTTTATGACCTTGGCAAAGATTTAGATATAACTTCAAAATTATGATTTATAAAATGAAAAACACTTAAGTAAATAATCAAAACTAAAAACTTTGGCTCATCTAAAGACACAGTTAAAAGTATGACAATACAAGCCACAGAGTGGGAGATTTATAATACATCTGTTAAAGGACTTAATTCAGAATAAATAACAAATTCTCAAAAACTCAGTAATAAGAAAACAAAAACCATGAAAATATGGGCAGATTTGAACAGATTCTTCTCTAGAATTTATACAGATGGGAAATAAATGCATGAAAAGGTGCTTAATAACATGAGGTATCAGGGAAACGTAAATTAAAACCACAATGAATTACAACTACACATCAATTAAAATGTTTAAAGTTAAAAGTACAGACCATTGAGGAGGATGTGGAACAACAGGAAATCTCATACACTCCTGGTGGGAATGTGAAATAAGATCCCCTTTTTAGAAATCATTAGTTTCTTAAAATGTTAAACATATGTCTACCTAAAATTTAGCTATTCCACTGCTAGATATTTACCCAGGATAAATAAAAGCATGTGTTCATACAAAGACTTGTATATGTGTTCATTAACCGCATTATTTTAATAGTGAAAATTGGAAACAACCTAAATATCCACCAACAGACTACTAAGAAGAGAATTACAACCAACACTTCCCTTTAATCTTCAAGAGACATTTGTACCTCTTTTACTCCTTCATACTCTCTCATGTGAGGGAAGAGGACTTGGCAATCAATTACATGGTAGGATCTGTTTGTTGGCAGAGAGGCTTGGATGCTCTCTGCTATTCCTGGACCCACACTGCTGATACAGGAGGAGAGCCAAAGCCTTTCTGAATGAATTTAAGGATGCCTGGGCACCACAAGGGATTCTGTTAGGATACTAACCAGTTAACAAAATGTTCTAGGTCAGATTTTACTTAGTCATGAAGGCAAGCAACTATGTTCTTTTGATCGGCCTATTTTTCTTTTCTTTTATTTTTTCTCCCTATAGTGGACATGGTGAGGCAGGCCGCTTTATTCATGCTGTTTGAATAATGGAGCTTTATATATCACCCACATTTACCAACCTTTCAGTTCTCTATTCTCTCCCCCCCCCCCCCCCCCCCCCCCCCCCCCCCCCCCCCCCCCCCCCCCCCCCCCCCCCCCCCCCCCCCCCCCCCCCCCCCCCCCCCCCCCCCCCCCCC